>NW_004524809.1:1503109-1507234 GCF_000260255.1 Octodon degus
AAAAAAAAAAAAAAAAAAAAAAAAAAAAAAAGAACACACTCACGTCCAAGTCCAATGTTGAGGAAAAAAAAATACACATGAAAACTGTGCCTGTCTGAGATGTGCAGATGCCAGCACCTGCTAGAGCTCCCTGCACATCACTGCCCAGTGCCATGTGCTCCACAGGCCCTTGCCCACAGAGCCTGGTGCCCCTCTCTCAAGATGCACAGCCCGAAACACCCCTGTCCCTCTTCCCATCTCCTGACACATGGATGCCCATGGAGCCCTCCTGTATGCATCTGGCCCATTGTCCCAAGCTCAGAGTAGCCTTGCCTGTCACCTGTGCCATGGCCACTGCCATCCTCCTTCCACTGCTGTCCTCTTTCTGGCCTGCCAAACCACCTGTTAGCTCTTCACAGACCAGCTGTGATCTCCTATCCTCACCCATGTGCATCTTCCTCCCTCTTGGTTTTTCCTGAATTTTGTAGTTTTTTTATAACCCTCTCAAGCTGGGCTGTAATTGCTTAATTATAGCTCAGACTTTCCCACTAGACTGGTGTCAGCTTCAGGTCTGAGTCACACCTGTGTCGCAGGGCTTAGTGAGCAGTCACCAGGAACCCCTGCAGTGTGCTCCAGAGCCCAAGCACCATAGAGAAGCCTGGGCCCATTCTCCCCTTTCTGCTTGTCCCATCCTGTCCCACCTGACAGGCCACAGGCCTCAGGGAGCAGGGTGGCCCTCCTACCAGATGACCTGGTTTGCACACAGTCAAGAGGAAAACAGCCTGATGTGGTGCTGCATGCCTGTAATCCCAGAACTTCAGGAGGCTGCAGTACAAGGATCACGAGTTCAAGACCAGCCTGGGCAATTTAGCAATTTAGGGAGACCCTGTCTCCAAATAAAAAATACTATGAGGCCTAGGGATATAGCTCAGCGGGAAGGTCCTAAGTTCTGCCCCCAGAGATGTAAAAAAGGAGTTCAAAGCAGCCTAGCACAGAGGCAGGAACAGGAAGCACAGGCAGCCAGACTTGGAAGAAGTCTCTCTGTCCATCTGTCTCTGTCTCCATCTCTGTCTCTCTGCAGAGAACATGATTCTCACTACAGAATTCTGTCCTAGCCTGGGTGGGCCTCGAACCTACTCCATGACCCAGGCTGCTCTCAAAAGCAATCTTCCTGCCTCAGCCTCATGAATGCTGGGATGAAAAGTATGTGCCACCACTCCCAGCAGTGTCACACTTACTGAGGTCACTGCTGGGCACGCGCCATCTCAGTATCTATTTGTGTTGGTGCCAAGGATGGAGGCAGGACCTTGCACTGACTGGCTGGGCAAGCGCTGGACCCTGGAGCTGCACCCAGACCTGAGTCATCTCACTTAAGCCTCAGCAGCCCTGGGGGGAGGAGCCGTCATTGCCACCCACATGTCCAGAGGAGGTCCTGGGAGCCCAGGTGCCTTGTCCCAGTGCACAGTTACATGGTCCGCTGGGTCGTGAAGCCTGGCTGGAACATCCGTGTTATTTTCTTTCTTCTATTAGTCATATTAGTGAGGTGAGAGGGAGGTGGTTGCACTGGGAACTGGCTAGGCGCAGACGGCATCTGGACCGCTTCTAACCCTGTCCCCCTCCCCATCTCCAGGACACTACTGTCACATTTCCTATCATCTCACCTTTGACTGACTGATTAATTGATTGATTGATTGATTTATGTTTTAGGTTTCTCCTATAAGAGAAAATGTGATATTTGACTATCTTTTCTTTTCTTTTTTTCATTTTTCAGACAGGGTCTCACTATGCAGCCCAGTCTGGCCTCAGTCACACAGTGATCCTCCTGCCTCAGCCTCCTGAGTGCTGGGATGACACATGCACCACCACGCCCAATAGCAAAGTCTAACTCTCTGAGTCTGACTCAAAATTAAAATCTGCATTCCTAACCTGAAAGTCAGGAAGCCAGAGGAGGCCCCATTCCTCCAAAGCCAGATGCATCTCTTTCTCTCTCTGCCCCAAATGCCAGGATTCTAACTCCTGACTCATGTAGAAGTGTAGGAAAATAAGCAGATGCTGGAGGAGTGGAGGGGAGGTCCAACACCCCCCCACTCCTCCGAGCAACTTGGAAACCACTGAGCTAAAGGAACCCTAAGTCCCCCAAATCCAGAGAGCTCTTTAAAGAGCACCTGCCTCTCAGGAACATGGCTCCAGACTGGGGACACCCATCTGTCACACTGGGACACTGTCACAGAGCATCTGATGGTAAAAGGTGGAGCTCTTGATGGGTGGGTGCTGTCTCAGGGCTTCACGCTCACTTGACCTGCCTTGCTATGCATGCGGATGTGGTCTGGTCACACAGCATGTTGCAGTCAACAACATGAACCACTGTACCTTGCTATCAGCCTGCATTTATCTCCTTTTGAGGCAGGCATGTCTGTCATCTCTACTTTTCTCCATTGGCTTCTTCCTCCCTCCTTCTGTTTTCCAGAACTCACTGAAACGTCCACTGGTCACAAGCAACTGAGGCTGCACATCAAGTTCATTGGGGAAAGAGGGACAAACAAATGAGCAACAGGCAAACAACCCTGGAGTTTGGTGTTTTCGTTAAAATTCTACCCAACACCTGGGATGTGTAACTATACAGGAACTGATTTGGGACTTATCAAAATAATTAGAATCTGGGAAATGGAAAAGTAATCAGAGTTTTCATAAATTGTCCCCAAAGAACCCTTCTCAGTGCAGCAGAGTCACAGCTGTGAGATCACAGGCTGCTCTGGTCGTTGTCCTGACCAAGCCCTATCTACCCCTACCCACATCCATCACCTCTGCCACCTGAGCTGTTCAATGAGCATCAGTACGGGGGGGGGGGGCTCTGTCTTGGACATGCAGCTGTCACCCAGCCACAGGGACACAGGACTCCTGGCCTCTGTGTGAGTGTGAGTGTGTGTGTGTGTGTGTGTGTGTGTGTGTGTGTGTGTAAAATGGATGAGCCCGTGTCCACAGCAGCCTCGTTTTCAATCACCAGAAGATGGGAGCAGCCGGGATGGCCACGGGCAGCAGTCAAGGATAGAGACAGAGGTCTGTCCACACAGTGGAACATGATTCAGTCATGAAAGGACAAACATAGATAAACCTGGAGGAACACAGGCCATTTCTAAGTGGCTCAGCAGTACAGAGCAGGCCAGGCATGCTGTTCCATCACCAGCACCACTGAGAAAGAAAACAAGGAAGGGAGGGAGGGAAGAGAAAAAGGCAGAGAGCGAGGGTGAGAGAGGAAAGCAAAGGAAAGGAAAGGAAAGGAAAGGAAGGAAGGAAGGAAGAGAGAGAGAGAAAGAGAGAGAGAGACAGAGGGATCTGAGATAATCCTACCTGATGAGGCCCCAAGAGGACTCAGACCTCAGACACCTGGGGACAGATGGTGGTGAGGTACAGTGGTTAATGCTTAAGGCGCAAAGTTTCACTCCGAAGCTGAAGAGACTGTGGGGCAGTGGATGTAGCTAATGTCCCTGAGCTGAACACTAGGAATCAAACTCAGGACCTTCTACTTGCCAGGTAGGTGCTGTGCCACTGAGCTACAACCCTGGCCCTGTCAGGGACTTTTTGCCACAAAGGGCAAGCTGAACACAGGAATGTGACTTCAGAGGAAAACCAGGCCCTGCTGACGAATGTTAGAAAGGCAAATCAACAGCTAGCAATATTCTTGGGTGCTTAGGTTGCTTTCCTCCAAACTCAGTTCCCCTCCACACAATGTAGGGGCAGGGGCAGAGGCAGGGGCTCTGGGGCTTGCCCAGCCTGGCTCCTCCTCCTCCTCCACACTGGCCCCTCCTCCTCTTAGTTGCAGAGCCAGGACCTGGCCAGCTGCTTCCACTGTGATCCTAGGGGAGCAAACTTCTATGTGACACTCTACCATAAAAACTGAAACTTTTTGTTTATTTTGTTGTTTTGAGACAGCGCCCAGCTATGCAGTTTAGGCCAGCCTTGACCTCATTATATACCTTGGGATGCCCTCAAACTTGCAGGGATCTTCCCATCCCAGCCTTCCAGTGCTGGGATTACAAGCCTGTGCCACCATACCTGGCTGGACCGAGGAGGAGGAGGAAGAGGAGGAGGAGGAGAAGGAGGAGGAGGAGACGAAGACGAAGACGAAGACGAAGACGAAGACGAAGA
>NW_004524809.1:1507883-1519898 GCF_000260255.1 Octodon degus
TATATATATTAAAGAGCTGGAGATGTAGCTCAACGTGAAGGCCCTGGATTTAACACCCAGTATAGAAAAAAATAAAAAACCAACCCAGCATGACTATCCCTACATAAGATGGCAGAAACCAATCTACTGTCTTGACAGAAGACTGGCTGCATTATTACTACTGTGTGACCACGGGGCTATTAAATTTTTTTAATTAAAAAATTTCATTTTGAGACAGAGTCCTCCTGTGTTATCTAGATGGCCCTTAAACTTCCTGTGCAGCCCAGGCTGCCCTTGAACTTGAGATCCTCTTGCTTCAGCCTCCCAGGTGTTGGGATTATAGGGGTGTGCCACCACACCCAGACCTGTGAGCTTCTTGTATCCAGGCACTGCTGTCCACAGCCAGATGACTGACGGTGACAGCACTTACTCTAGACCAGGCATGCTGCCTGGGGATTTATAGATACTGTTTTAGTTGGCTTCCACCTAAATGCCAGGATGCAATGGCTATGCTAATTACTTCTTCAGATGAGGAAACTAAGGCATCAGGAGGCTTATAAGTGTGCTAAATGTCACCGGGCTCTCACATGGGGCAGAGCATGGAGTTTTACCCAGGTCACTGTGACCTCTCTATTTCCAACACTTCTTTCCTTCCTTTTCCAAAAGTGTTGTTTTTGTACTTGTAAAATAAAGCATATTAGCGTATGACTTAATGGATTATCATAAAGAGAACTCTGTTGACTCCCAAACCGCGGCAAGGACCATATTTTGACTTTAAGAGATCACTTCTGTAGCTCTTCAAACAGAATTTTCTGTCTATTCTTTTTGGGCATGTAATTCAGTTGCATCCAACATAGTCACTCCAGAAATGGATCTCCAGAACTCCTTCCAGCTCATGAAAGGAATTCCCCAACTGTTAAGAAACAATTTCCCCAGCTCCCTCACCCACCATACCACCTTCTGTCCCTGTGACCTGACTACTTTGTCCACATGGATGGTGACCCTACTTGTTCTCTGGTGACAGCTGTTTCAAGGGTTACCCTGCTGGGGGCTTCTTTCCTTTGAATGAGGAGTCAGCACATCATACCACTAAGTGCCTGTGCCCCTGCCACCCCCACACCCCCTGCCCTGCAGCCCTGTGGGCTACCGAGCAGAGAGTAGCCATGACCAGGGTGCACGCTGACCCGGTGAGTTCCTGCAGATGCTTCTTTTGTAATTTATTTATTTAATGTATTTAGGACAGGGTCTACCAGGTCTACAGGGTCTTACTACATAGATCGCACTTGTAGTGATTCTCCTGTTTTCAGCCTCCCAAAGCACCCGGATTATAGGTGTGCACCACAAACCCAGTCTCAACAGCCATATCAGTGTGCCCCTTGAGCGGGGCCTGCACAGCATGCTGGGGATCGAACCCGGGTTTCTGCGTTCTGCCTAAGCAGGCCTTTTAGTCTGCTGAGCTACCAGGCTGGCCCCCTGCAGATGTTTCTTTTGGAAAGAAGTGATCACATTGCTTTCCTGTACATTATATTGCCAGGCCCACCTGCTTTGGACCATCTATCTCCTTGTCACCATTTAGGAATTCTGGGCCCTGCCCACCTGGCACAGGTAGACAGGCAGCACCTACCTGCCCTGGCAGCCTTGTTGCACGTCCTCTGTGCCTGCACCATACCCAGGGCCCTAGGACTTTGTCCACAGCCATGACATACCTTCATTCTTGTTACATCCCCTCTCTCCATCTCTTGGCCTGCCTGCTTCCCCTTTGAGAAAGACCTAGCTTCCTGTTTCCCATCGTCTACTTTTTATTTTGCTCCTTATTTATAGCCCGGGTTTCTCATGGAAGAGAAATCGTGTGATATTAAACTCCCATGTCTGGGTACTCTACTCGAGGTTGTGCTCTCTAGGGCAGCTACCAAGACCATATCTTCATTTGGGCAAAAGTTCACACACATAGAGGTGACCACCAGCCCCACACCAAGTGCTCAATATGCTGGATAAGCAGACATGGTGGCACCTGGCCTTTGCCACCTGCCCCAGATTCCCTGCCTTCTGTCTCCCACAGCCCCAGTTCCCCAGCACCTTTGGGATCCTTTGGGCTATGATGTCAGCTCGGGGGTCTCTGCAGGGCCCTCCATATTAGAACAACAGACAAAAGCCGGATAGGATGCCCTATGTCTCTGAGCCTTCATCTCTGCACCTTAAATTAGAAGGATGAAACAATGTGGTCACAGGCAAAAACTCTTGGGACAGCAAACCCTTCACCAGTATCAGCTATAGCAATATAATGTCAGCTACATAACTGACTTCAAAGCTCCAGGCCCCCACCCCCCAGGTGGAGCAGGAGCTAGCCAGCTGGAGGAGGCCAGCAGCCAATCTGTGCCTATAAAGGTTGATACACTGTTTCCACTTGAGAAGTCTAGAAGTTTAACTAAGGGACTCAGCAGGGAGAAAAGACTTGACTTTGTAAACATCCTGAGCTCGTTCTGGAGGAGGGCATCCAGGGGGTATGGGTGCTACAGCACCAAGGGCGGAGAGCCTGCAAACCATATAAGGGAGACTTATTCTCCAATTGTTCGCTCTTGATGCCTTTTCTGTCTTCCACCACCTGAAACTGTTACCCCTCACCATGCCACCCTGCCTTGGGGCCAGCTGATTATGGACTAAACCTCCACAAACTGTGCTACATCAACTTTCTTTCATTAATTTTGGGCACTGACAGAAAAGTAACCAAGACAGAGTCATAAGCAGGTGACTGGCCCTGCAGAGCGCACAAAGAACCACCCTTCTTCCCATGCAGCTGTGTGCAGGGCCTTCCTGGTGCCTCTTCGTTAGCTGAAGGAATCAGCATCTCATTAGGCTTCAGGGATGCAGTCACAGGACCTCCAGCTGTTCTCTGTGACGCTAAGCAAGAAGGCTACAGAGACAGGACAGCAGTTGAAGTTGCAGAAAGACAGAGTCAGGGACAGCACTGGCTTGGAAATGGGGCTCCTCCTCCTTTTCCCCCATGCTGGGCTGCACCTTAAGACCCAGATAGCTATAAGCCCCTGGGAGAGCCCCAGAATAAATGCCCAGCTCCCTTGCTCCATGGGGTGTCTCATTAGCAACCCCGTCCCAGACTACCAGTTCCAGGCATACAGGGCACAGTCGGTTCACTGGCTCCCTCTTTGCTTTTGAAATCAAGGGAGTCAATCCCATCCTCATGGAATCCCAGAAGTATTCATCAACTGTGGGGAGCAGCAGGTACTTGGTGAACACCTCCCAATGTGTCCCACTCCTTCAGGTCAAGGGAGAATGAGAAGCAGGCATATGGCTCATTAAGGACAGCTCAAAGTCTCCTAAGGAAGCTCCATGGTGACAGCAAAAGGCCTGTGATTGGGACAACGCCCCTTCTTCCCAGCTTGAGCTATACATTTAGAGCAACCTGACAGACCCCAGCAGGCTGTCTGAAGAGGCATGCAGTGATTCCGAGATCTAAGACACAGAAGAACTGATGCATTTCCGGACTCACCTTGAAGCAAGACAGTGGCTTTTGGTAACAGAACAGTCAAACAGATCAATGACACAGAGCCTGAAACCCAACTGATCTGCACAAAAATGCTCAAGGGATCAGCCACAAAGCAGCAAAGTCAGCACCACAGAGAAAAGATTCTTTTTAACAAAAGATGCAGAAACAAAATCCACATGAATAGAAGTGAACAGGGCCACAGGCCTCCTACCTTTGCCTTGAATTAACTCACAATGGATCACAGGCCTGTGTGTGAAATGCAAAGCTATAAAACTCCTCAAAGAACACAGAAGGAAACCTCAGTGACCTTTGGTTTTGTGATGACTGTTAAGATACAACATGGAAGGCTTGATCCAGGCAAGGAAGAGCTGATCAACTGGAGAGTCTCAAAGGTACACATTTCTGAGCTGGTACAGTGGCACATGCCTGTAGACAAGGCAGGGATGCTGGGAGGGACAGGGCCAATTGTAGTCCTCCCTGTGGTCCTTAAGAGCTGCCAGCTTGGGCTTCAGTGACTGCCAGGGAACTCAGGGGCAGACAGTTTTGAGCTGGAAAGTGAGTCCCACCCCTTCCTGGAATACACGCCATCACAGTCACCAGTCTTTTGTATTGGTGACTTGTGGAAATGATCACACTTGGAAAATGGGGACTCCATGGACTGCACAATTGCAATTCATCATGAGTTTCAGCTTCTCTGGACTCTGTGGCAATGCCATGGCTCAGGTCCTTTTCCTGTGATGGTAGCAGGGGACATTTGAATCTCTCGAGGATTGGACCATGTCCATGGCTACAAAGCTGAAGCTGGGGCCAGAGACCCAGTGCTACTGCTTGCCCAGACCTTGTTCATCGGCTCCCAGCCCCACTTCCTCCTTGTTTAATGGGCCTGCTTCTTGGAACTGCTGCTGAGTGCCACTGTAGACATGGAAGGAGGGAAGTCAGGGTATAGACAGAGTTGATGGCCTGCCTTGCTTTCTTTCTCCCTGTGGTGCTGGGGATGGAGCTGAAGCAGGAGAACAGCTTTGAGTACAAGGCTAACCTGAGCTGTATGGTGAGACCTGTCTAAAGAGAGAGGAATAAAGAAAAAGAAAGAAAGAAAGAAAGAAAGAAAGAAAGAAAGAAAGAAAGAAAGAGAAAGAAAGACAGAAAGAGAAAGAAAAACAGACAGACAGACAGACACAGAAAGAAAGAGAAAGCAACACGATTAGTGATCCCTTTTGGAGCATGTAGCCTTGAGAATGTCAAAGCTGGATGTCACTGCCCACATCTGAGGACGACAGTTAAAGTCACCTTACAGTACAAGGCCACACCATGGGGCCCCAAGACATATGTGCAGAACAGACTTACAGAGCAGTGGGTGGCTCAGGAAGGCCTGCTGCTGTCTGCAGGTGGGGTCCTAATCCTGGGGCCAGCAAGAGGACTGCACAGCCTCTGGCCCTGCCATAGGGGACCCTGCCCTGTGCTGGGCATGCTCCGAAGTATACATGAGATGCTAGTAGTGGTGGTATCTGGAGAGGCTGCAGCTGGGCCACAGGGAAGCAACCTGGCTTTTCACCAGCAGCTATATGCTGTGGCCTCTGGCCCTGGAGCCGAAGCCTCCAGTTGTCTGAGTCCATCTGTACCTTCCCTGTGTCCTTGGCACTTGACATTCCTTTACTCTGCAGCAGAGGGGAAGGGAGGCCTCAGCCAGTGTCTGCAGAGATCTACAGTTTTATTTAGGGAATCCAGAGTGGGGACTGGGAGCTTAAAGGCCTCAGAGGCTGCTCACCCCAAATGTAGGCCTGGGGATCTGCTCGAGGAAGGGCCCTGTTTCCAAGGCTGCTGCTCACACCATGGATCACAATAGCCTCTAGCACGATACCTGGGTGGAGGCCAGCTCACTTTCCTGTGCCCTCCATTCCACTGCTCCTGTGGGATCCTTGGCTAGGTACAGCCTGTTTCAGCCTTTTAGCTGCTCAATTCCTCCAAGTTTCTAGGTCCTTTTCTCTGGCCCAGGCCACCATCACCACCCAGCAGGACAGTGGTCCCAGCCTCTTGTCCTACCTTAGCTGCTTATGTCAGGTTGGCTGTCAGGATGGCTGACTTGGGCCATCAGGTCAGGATGGCTGACCTGGGCCAGGGTGCAGCTCAGGTGATGAGTGCTGGCCAGCCATGCACCAGGCCCTGGGTCCCACTACTATGTTGCAGCTGACCCTGAGTGACTGGCTGAGGTGGGGCAGCCCACTCTCAACAGTGCAGGTCCAGGGCTAGATGGATCAACGCCTGTGCCAGGAGTCAGGAGGTGGGGTATGGAAGTGGGAGCTAAATCGAGATCTGCCAAGGCGATGAAGGAAGTGATCTGGTAGGGAACCGGAAGCCAACAAGGAGCTCAGTGGCATTTGCCAGGTTCAGGCAAATCCTTTCTGTGGGAATGCAGGGAAAGGACTGGAGGGATCACCCAAGGAGACCCTGAGTTACCTCTTAGGAAGAGAAGAGGTGGCCACAGACACAGAGGTGGCCATCATGGAGCCTTGCAGGTGGAAATAGAAGGCAAGGAACAAGTGTGATGAACAGCTCAATGTTAGAAGGGGTGTGGCTGGCAAGGTGGGGACAACCCCTGACACAGGTCACCCAGTAAGATGTGTGGGAAAGGTTACACTGTGTGCCCATGTCGAAGGGTGGTGTCCAGGAGGTGTCTCGGCCTGGAAGATGTGGGCAGATGTGGGAGCCACCTGAATAAGCAGCTAAGGAAGGACAAGAAGCTGGGACGGTTGTCCTGCTGGGTGGTGATGGCGGCCTGGACCAGAGAAAAGGACCTAGAAACTTGGAGGAATTGAGCAGCTAAAAGGCTGAAACAGGCTGCACCTAGCCAAGGATCCCACAGGAGCAGTAGAATGGAGGACACAGGAAAGTGAGCTGGCCTCCAGCGGGGTATCGTGCTAGAGGCTGCTGGGATCCGTGGTGTGAGCAGCAGCCTTGGAGACAGGGCCCTTCCTCAAGCTGACCCCAAGGCCTGCATTTGGGGTGAGCGGTCTATAGGTAAGGAGGCGACTGTGGGTGGGAGTGAGGCCCAGGAGGGGCTGAGCAGCAGACTCAGGCCATACTTCAAGGAGCTGAGTGACCCATTGGGATTTGGGGTCTAATCTCCATGTAGCCCTGAGCAGCACCAAGAGGTAGCCCACGGGGGGAGTGTCAGCTTTGCCATCACTGGGAAGCACCTAGTGTGCACAGGGACAAACAGCCACTTCCCTGTTCCCATGGGGGAGCAGAGAAATCGAGGAAGGGCATAGGCCAGCATCACATCTGCAGCCCCAAGGACAGGAAGCTGTGGTGAGGCTGTGTGGTCCACTCCCAGGGTGCCAGGGGCATGGGATGGGGGGAGCCGAGGGGCCAGAGGCAGGAGCCCCCCACATGGAGATGTGAACTAGACAGCACCTTAGTCTCTGCAGACATAAAACGAAGTGTTAGCCCAGCATGATGATGCAGGCCTGTAACCCCGGAACTGGGAGGCTGAGGCAGGAGGACTGCTACAAGTGACCTACATAGTGGAACTGTCTGAAAGAAAAAACAGCAAAGTTTTAGGTCCTGTGTTGCTATTGGACCACTGGTAATGGAAACAGATGGTGGGTCAGAGGAGAGCACAGAAAGATCAGACAGGAGGAAATAATTGGAGATGGGTGTTGGCTTACGGGTGAGCCCTTGCCTAGGAGAAAAAAAATAAAGGAAGCAACTGGGGGGAGGGGCAGGTCTCCTCAGGGGACCTCTGTACCTGAGGGAGTCCCTGGGTGGCCGAGGTGTCTGTCTCTGGCACACCCAGAAGCACCAGGTTGAGGCTGCCCAGAGCAAGCGCAAAGGCTCTAGGAAGGCAGGTGGGCACCCAGCCAGCCGCCCACAGGTGCCCCATGCCATCCAAGGCCACAACCAAGCTACGGGGGTTTGCTGAGCCCCAGCAGGGCCACACGATGCTGTTGCACCAACCCAAAGGTGCGAAGGCCAGCATGGGGGGTCACAAGGCAGAAAGAACAGACAGATATGCCTAAATATGGCCCTGCTGGAAGCCACTGAGGCCTTGAGGCACCGCCAACACTGCCTGCCAGGCCCATGTAGAGCCATCCCTGGGGACCCGTGTGGGGGGTCTGGGTTTAACTCAGAAGAAATGAGTGGAATCTGAATCATTTCCAAAGGACAGCAGCTACCAGCCGGCGTGCCAGTTCCAAGGAACCGCTTGTGATAAGTGTTTTGCTCTTTTTTCATTCTGGGTAGGAAGAGACTCAGGATCTGATCTCTTTTCTTTTCTTTTCTTTCTTCTTTTCTTTTCTTTCCTTTCCTTTCCTTTTCTTTCTCTTTTTCTTTCTTTCTTTCCTCCCTCCATCCCTCCTTCCCTCCCTCCCTCCCTCCCTCCCTCCCTTCCTTCCTCCTATTAATTCTAAGGCCACTCCCTATACAATTTTATCAACTTCTATACATTGCCATTCTGGTTGTGCACTCCATAAGCACCAATGTACATATATTATGGTTTCTTTTTATTAGTTGGTGTTTGCAGTACATAATGTTTACATTCCTTGTGTGGAGGTGGTGCATGTACATCACACACCCCAATTCCCTTCTGTATCCTCTTCCCTCTCCCTCCTTCCCTGTCTTGATTTCCTTCCCTTTTGACAAAGATCTATCTTGCTGGGCGTGGTGGCATGTGCCTGTAATCCTACCCTTGGGAGGCTGAGGCAGGAGGGTAACTGTGAGTTCCAAGTCAGCTTGGCCTACATAAAAGAGTTCGCACACCTACAGACCATAATACTAGGTGAAATAAATTAGACACACAGCTTTAACATCCCATGGTTTCTCTTATACAAGAAACCCAAAGTGTAAATAAAATAGGGAGTGAAATCAAGGGCAATGGGAAACAGAGATGGATCTTCTGCAGAAGAGAAGGGAACAAGATACGGAGGAAGCTGCAGGGAGGGAGAGGAAGCAGAAGGGAGTTGAGGAGTCTTATATCCAGGCACCAGCCCCACAGGAGGAATGTGATCCTTCTGTACTGCAAACATGTGCTAACAAAAATCTTAAAATACAAAAACAATAACACTTTCAAACAAAAAAACCCCAAAACCCGGTAGCCACGATAAATCTTTTCTCCATGTAAGTTGGTTATTGCAGGTTTGAGGTACATGAAGGGCAGCTGGCTGCCAAGGGGCCATGCTCAAGGACACTGCCCCATCCTACCTGCCCCTAAGGATGCCAGGAGAAGGGGTCATCTACAGAGAATGTTCCCTCAATACATCCCCCAGCCCCTGGGCCCACACGCACCTCAGCCTCCAACACTGCACAACGTAAATCTGTCCTATGCATGTGCGGCTATGTTTATTTTGCGACAGAAACTTGAGGAGACTAAAATACCCACCTTAAAAAAAGAGAACCTCAACATATAACACAGAATAGTTAGCAGTCTAATATTAAAAGCTTCCTACATCTTACTAACTTCATGTTGCCAAGTAAATTAGATAAATGATTTTGGCTTGGTTTTGTTTGAGACAGGGTCTCACTAGTTGAGGCTAGTCTTGAACTCATTACATAGCTCAGGCTGGCACTGAACTGGTGGTTATCCTCCTGCCTCAGCGTCCCAAGAACTGGGATTACATGCATGTGCCACGATGCCAAGATGCAAAGGGCCATTTTTTACTCACGCTAATCAGCTGATGCAGGGGACAAGGGATTCTTCAGAAAGAGGCCACCCAGGTGCCAGGGGAAGCACTGGGTTCTGTGTCATGGGGCAGAATAGGCAGGGTGGCTCGCACACCATCTGGCTGCTCTGGAGCTGTTGTGAGCTGATATGCCTGCCTCATTAGCTGTCGGGCCAGGACACAGAGGGTCACTGAGCAGCGACTGCATGAGGTTCCACGTGTCCTGACCTTGAGTTCCCACCAGTGTTTGTGCTATGCTTGGCATCCTAGAGCCACTTAGTGACAGGCCAGGCACCAGAGAGATGAAGACACAAAGATCCGGGGACAGCCCTCTTGATGTCATAGCATTATAGCCAGAAGCATTTTCATCCTTTCTCATTTTTTAAAATCTTTAAGTAGCTGTCTGTCATCCTGCAATGTATCCCTAAAACAAATACTGCAGAAGCTTTGCAGATGGTGTTTGTCTGGAGGAAGGTGGCACAGGGCCCTGAGTCATGGGAAACCCCAGGGCACATCCAGGCTGTGAGGTCACACTTGGAGGAGGATGACAGAAGGGACAGCAAGGACAAGATGCTGGAATCCTGAGGATGTCGGCAGCCCTTCTGCAGCTTCCGCATCCTGAGTCACACAGGGTGGGCAGGGTTCGTGGCCATGGAGACTGAGGCAGAGCCACCAGCCAAGGGCAGATGTGTTCTTCTGCATGCCTGTCACAGAGTTGTGAGTCACCATGGCCCACGCATCTGCCCAGACAACTCCCGTGAGCCAACAATCCTGATCCTCAGAGATGGTGGAGGAAGGGCCAGGAAGGAGCCTGCCATGGCAGGAGCGCCTGTGCCACCTTCTCCCAGGCTCCTAGCTGGACTCCTGTCCTGGGTGTTGAGGACATTCACACACTTTGCCTGGGCCCTACTCACTGCCAGTCATTCAACAAGCACTGAAGGCACCCCTCAGGGAAGGACCAGGAAAGGGGAGAGGAACAAGTTGAAGCCTGACTTGGGTCCAGGAAGGGGCTGAGCAGAGCGTTCCTTCTACAAACCCTCAGGAGCAGGAGTGATTCAGCTTTCAGGCTCTCATAGACACTGGAATATCTGCAGATACTACTGAGCTAGGTCAGGGCTGGGACCCACAGTTCAACAACACAGTTGTTCACATTTCTTATACACTGTGTTTACATAATACAAAGCTGATTTTTTTGTCTTGTCTTTCTGCAATGCTGGGGTTGGGGCTTGTTAGGGTTTGTGTCTAGTCATCCCCCTTCATGCAGTCATGGGGCAGGGACTTCTAGAGTTTGAGATTAACTCATTATCCACTGGGATTATGGGTTTTAGTACTGCTGGGATTATGGGTGTGAGTACTTCCTCCAGCCTGGGGCAGATAGCCTGAAATGTAACATAAGAGAGACAGAGAGACAGATTTCTTCTCTGTAGCCATTGTTGCTGCTATTCCTCCATTTTTCTCCCTGCTTTTTCCCACTGCCATGAAAGGTTGCTCTCTGCCATGTGCCAGTCTGCTTTGGAGCCAGCCAAGCATGGACTGAAACCTCCAGTAACTAAACTAAATAAACCTTTCATTCCTTCATTTTGAGTGTCCGATATTTGTTCCAGCAATGAGAGAAGAGTGAGTGAGACAGAACCTAAGGCCTCACATATTCTAGATAGTTGTTCACCACTGAGCAGCAGCCCAGCCTCTGAATGTGCAAGTTGTGAGGTGTGTGTGTGTGTGTGTGCGCGCGCGCGTGTACGCACATGCACACACACATATACACACTCAGTACTGGTGATTAAACTCAAAGCCTTCTTATGTGTGTGTGTGTGTGTGTGTGTGTGTGTGTGTGTGTGTGTGTGTGTGGCTGGCTCAGCCTACCCTGGGGGGAGGGCTGTCAAAGCATGTGGTGCCTGAGATTGAACCGCCATTCCTACACACTTGCCTAAGCTTGCCTAAGCAGACACTTTAGACCACTGAGCTATGTCGATGGCCCAAAGCCTTCCTATTGAGCTGTATCTCTAGCTCTTTTTTTTTTTTTTAATACATTCTAAGACAGTTACTAAGTCATTAAATCACTAAGCTTCCCAGACTGGGCTGGAACTTTGGATCTTTTTGCCTTAGCCTTCCAGAGTGCTGGGATTATAAGCACACACCACCATGCCCAGCTCTGAGTATAGTTCTATACAGTATTTTCAGGGTGCCTATATCTTGCGAACAATCTGCTACCTGAGGTTTGGTAATTATGGCCTCATGTTGAGGCTCAAGAAGTTTTAGATTTTGGAGCAGTTCAGAGTTTCAGTGGAGGGATGCTCAGCTGGCTCCATTTCTGTCATCAAGATGCAACGTGATGGGTGCCCCAAAGTGGGGGACATAAGGTCGGATCCAGGTGACTGTGGCTGAGTTCCTACCCAGTGTGTTGGAGGGATGTGAGCCCAGTGTGGAAATCTCTTAGTTTCCTTCAAGAGAAGTAGTAAGTTCAATATTTCCTGTGAACAGAACCAAAACCAAGTTCATGTGCCAAGTGGTTTTTAGCTCAAAATTTACCCATTTCCAATTGCTAATGAGAGACTTTATCAGATTAGAAGACTGTTCAGTCCTATGTGATCTGATAGTCTGGATATTGTTTTCCATACGATCAGGTTTTTGAAAAACATTTCCAGCCAGGCATGATGGCAAAGCCTGTTACCCCAGCATTGAGGAGGCTGAGGCAGGAGGATCACTGTGAACTCAAGGCCAGCCTAGACTATATAGCAAGACCTGTCTCAAAAGAAAAGAAAACATTACTATGCAAATTAGAAAAAATGTAGAAGCAACAACATAAAAGTATTCTTAATGATTCTTAATCACATGGCCCAAAGATACCATATGTCCCTTTCTTTTTTTTTTTTTAATTTT
>NW_004524809.1:1519998-1540595 GCF_000260255.1 Octodon degus
GTGGTGCTGGGGGATTGAACCGCGGTCCCTGATGCTTTTGCTAAGCTTGTTCTAAGTAGGTGCTTTAGACCACTGAGCCATCTCTCCAGCCCTCATATGTCCCTTTCCTAGTACTTACAACACACTATAGAAATAACATGTGTATGTATAACCCATGTACATAATGGCCCTTCACAGAAATCTTTTCTAAAAGAAATCAGGAAGGCCCCATTTGGCTGGTGTGGAGTTGTGGCCTCTACTTTCTATGTAACACATGTAATTACATGTTCTGCTAAAATCATGACTGTTAGCTCCAGCAAATCTCCGCTGTACACATTTACCAAGACCTATGTAAGCACTGACTTACTGCCAGCATTCAGGGGTCTTTCCAGGTGTTTAATGTAGGAATGGAATCGCAGTGTGCACTCTTCCCATGAATCTTTGCATGCATATCTAATCTCCCTTGTATTAGTTGATACATCGTGTCAACTTGGCTAAATCAGCTCCCACAGCGTGGGGGCCTCACCCTTCAGGTGGGCAGGGCCCAGGAATTAAAAAAGGCAAAAAGCCACCCTGCCTGGTTTCCTGCAGCCCGCCCCGCTCCGCTCCGTGGAGAAGTCTGTCTAGAGAGGAGCTTGACCTTCACAGCAGACCCACTTTGGAGGAGCTCCGATCTTCACTGTGGAGTGCTGGTCTTCGCAGTCAGCGTAGAACGAAGAGAGAGGCTTGATGGACGCCACTGCAGCTGCTGCTCCTCCTCTGCTCTTCATTGTTTTTCTGTCGCATGAACTACTGTTGTTTGCCTTGGAGCCAGTGGAATATGGACTGAACCCTCCAGTAACTGTGAGCTAAATAAACGTTTCCTTCTTTCATTTTGAGTGTGAGATATTTGTCCCAGCAACGAATAAAAAATAACTAAGACAAAATTTGGTACCAGGAGTGGGGTCGTTGCTGTGGCTATACCTGACAATGTGAATTACAAGCTTTTGGGACTGGTTTGTGGGAAGAGATAGGAAAAGTTTGGAGAAATCCTCTGCTTGTGACTAGCTGGAACAGCTTTGGCTGTTTTGTTTGGGAGATTCTGGTCAGAGCTCAGACCAGAAGACTGACAGAAAGCCTGCCTGTAAAGACCAGGCTAGGGAAGTTTCTGCTGGGAAAGACTGCATTGGTTGTTGGACTCTGGATCATTTGTGTTTTGACCTGGAAGAAAAGTTGTCTGCATTTTGCTCATGTCCAGAGACTTTGCCTGAGACTGACTTTAAGCATGGCGGACTGATCAATCTGGCAAAAGATATTTCAAGGCAGCCAAATATTGGGGCAGTGGCCTGGTTGTTACTGGGAGCTTTTAGTCAGATTTATGTTAAGAATAAAGAGCAGAGAGCCCAAAAGGATGATTTAAAATGTTGTGCATTTGGCCAGAAGAAAAGCGCCAGGAAGGCTGTGGACTGTGAAGACAAAGCTGAGAGGATCTCCATTGCTAAGAAGGAACAGGAGAGTATAAAAGATGTCCTGAGGGCATCACAGGAGGTGGTAGGTTCTTGTCCTTTGCAGCCAAAGAATGGCAAGGGTGAGGGACTTTGCTTTGAGGAGAAAGGTGCAGAGCTCCATGTTCCAGAATGGAGGCAGCGGCCATACCAGGTTCCAGAATGGAGGCAGCGGCCACATCACATTACAGAATGGCGCCAACATAGAGAATTTGTTTTTCGGAATCAGAGTCAGAATGCTCAGCAATCCAGGCACTCAACTCCTACAGTCAAGAGAGAAAAAAGCTTGCTTACTGCTCCAGCTGGCAGCAGCCCTTGGCATCATCCATGTGGCTTTGGTTGTAAGCGCATACAGAATGCAGGCATTCTGAGGTTCAGAAGGCTTCCACCCAGATTTCAGAAGAAGGCCTGGGAGGCCAGGCGGTGTGCCCCTGAGAGGGCAGTGTGTGAAGCTGTGAGTGAGAAGCCTATACAGTGGAAACCTCAGAAGTTTAAAAAAGCCAGAAATGTAGATAGTCTAAGAAAAGCTGCAAAAAGGGAGCAAAACAGGCCTGAGAGAAAAGCCATAGGAGCTACCAGCAGAAGTGCCATAGGGGTGGAGCCACGTAAGGCTTTTGGAGCTCACAACTCATTACAGGGTGCTTTGGATGGTCCACAGGGAACTACAGGACTTAACATTTGCCCTTCTGGACATTGGACTTGTTTTGGTCCCAGGTGTTCGGATCCTGTTGTGTATCCCTTTTGGAATGGCAATGCTTACCTTGTGCCTATAAATGTTAGAAATGTTTAACTTTCCATTTGTAGAGGGGCTCACAGCTAAGAGTTTGCCTTAGATCTTAAAAGCTTGGGACTTGGACTTTTCAGTGTTGCTGAAACTGATAGGACTTTGGCAACTCTTAGAGATAGACTAAAATGTCTTTTGCATAAAGGGTTGTGCATGAGTCTTTGGAGGGCCAGGGGTAACATGTTATGGTTCTAATGTAGTGCAATGTTCAATTTATAAAATGTTTAAGTATATCTGTGTACCTGGAAATTGGCTTTAAAAAGTATATGTCTAGTTGCCAAGTTGACAAGGGGTGGATTGTATTAGTTGATACATTGTGTCAACTTGGCTAAATCAGCTCCTGCAACTGGGGGCCTCGCCCTTCAGGTGGGCAGGGCTCAGGAATTAAAAAAGGCAAAAAGCCACCCTGCCTGGTTTCCTGCGGCCCACCCCGCTCCCGCTCACTCCTGTGGAGAAGTCTGTCTTCAGAGGAGCTTGACCTTCACAGCAGAGCCACAGTGGAGGAGCTCCGAACTTCACTGTGGAGCGCTAGTCTTCACAGTCAGTGCAGAACAAAGAGAGAGGCTTGATGGACGCCGCTGCAGCTGCTGCTCCTCCTCTGCTCTTCATTGTTTTCTGCCACATGAACTGCTGTTGTTTGCCTTGGAGCCAGCGGAATATGGACTAAACCCTCCAGTTAACTGTGAGCTAAATAAACCTTTCCTTCCTTCATTTTGAGTGTAGGGTATTTGTCCCAGCAACAAATAAAAAATAACTAAGACACCCCTCTATCTCTCTTACATACCCTGCCCCTGCCTCTCTATTGCCAGGATGGAACTTGGGCCTTGTGTAGACTAGGCTAGATTCACCACTGAGCCACAGGCCAGCTCTCTAGTTATTTCTTTAGGATAACTTCCTACAAATGGAATTCCAAGGTTGAAAGGCAGGAACATGTGCGTGTGTGTGTGTGTGTGTGTGTGTGTGTGTGTGTTTGAGACAGGATCTCTCTGTGTAGTTGAGGCTGAGCTTAAACTCACAGGCTGGCCTTGAGTTTGAGGTGATCCTCCTGCCTCAGCCTCCCTGATGCTGGCATTACAGCTGTGCACCACCATGCCCATCTTGTTCTTTCAACTGTTGTCCGAGACCTGCACAGCAGCTGCAGAACTGAGTCCTGCACCTAGCTGGCTGGGAAGGGAGTGAGGCCCAGCACAGGGCCCTACCTGGGCAGCACCCCCACCCCCATATGTCCCATGTGTTCTCCCCCTCCCTCCCTCCCTTTTTCACAAAGGTCATAGGAAGGAGGCTGACAGGTGTCCTGCAGGAAGACACACACGTGGTTGTCCCCAGCGGATGCCTCCCGCAGCTACCACTTCCAGGTGCGCCTGTGCGATGGACTCCTGGGGTTCGTGCATGTAAATTCAGAAGAACCTTTTATCAAGAGAGGCTGTGGCATTTTACAGCATTGACATTTATGTCAGTACCTATTTTTGTACAACCTCGACATCAGAATGTGTTACCTAACTTTGAGGCTTTGTCAAACTCTGATATGCTAACATTCTATCTCATCCAAGTTTAATTCACACTTCTTACAAGGGAGGCTGAGCACAATATTTTTATTTTTTTAAAACAGGGTCTCACTATGTAATTTGGGCTGGCCTTGAATTGACTATGTAGCCCAGGCTGGCCTTGAACTCAGGAGCATCCCCCTCCTGCCCCAGCCTCTCGAGTGATTACAGGTGTGCACCACCACACATGGTAATTTCAAAAAAATTTAAATGTTGTATTTATTTCCTTTCCAGTTCAAGTTCTTTGACCACTGTTCCTATGAAAATGCTTTTTCTCACTGATTGGTATGGACCCTTTACACATTCAGAAGACTAGATAGGTATAAGGGTACATACACACCTACGGTCCCAGCTATTCAAGAGGCTGCACCTGGGAACTGGAAGTTTGAGGCCAACTGGAAAACATAGCAAGACTCTGTCTCAAAATTTAAAAAAATAAGTAATTCAAAGGGCTGGAGTACTTGGCTAACATAAGCAAAGCCTTGGGTTCAAACACCAAATACAAACCAACAACAAAAACTTTGTATAAAAAAATTAGCTCATTTCTGTGATATAGGTTTGTGACTATTTTTCCAGGTGACTCATTTATCTGTTGAATTTGCTGATAGTATGTGACAAAGATTTAAAATTTTTGGTATTAAAATTTATCCAAAATTTTTGGTGTTGAGTATTACAAAGGCCTTTTCCTCTTTGAAATTATTTTGAGACTCTCATATCTCCTAACAATTGCATAATTTTCATTTAAATTTTGTTTTGTTGGCCGGCCAAATAGGTCAGTAGATTAAGGTGCAGGAGCCAGAGGTTCGATCCCAGGGGCCTGCTGTGCTGCGCCACCCCCAGGGCATGCCCAGAAGGTTATTGCGACTGGGCGTGGTGGTGTGCACCTGTAATCCCAGCATTTGGGAGGCTGTAAACAGGAGAATCACTACGAGTACGATCTAGTAGTTATATTCTGCACACCCTATAGACCCCTAAAAATACAAAAAATAAATAAATAAGTAAATTTTGTTTTGTTATATATATTTTTGTTTTGGTTTGGTTTTTGAGATAGGGTCTTGCTATGGATAAGTTCAGGCTGGCCTTGAACTCACTGTATTGCCCAGGTCTCCTGAGTGCCGGCCCTGAATTTGCAGAGATCCTCCTGTCTCAGCCTGCTGAATGCCATCACACCTAGCTTTATTTAAATTTTTGACTCATCTGGAATTGCTTGTGGTGAAGAGTGAGTTGTGAATCCATTTATTAGTCTGTGAGTGGCTCTCTTCTCTACCTGCCCTGCCAGCTGTGCACCTGGCACCTTTATCCACATTGTCCAGCCCAGAACAAGGGAAGGGCAGGTGGCACCAGGCCCAGGTCCTGGCTTTGCTATTCTATCTGCACTCCTACCTGGGGTGGTCTCCTGACTCTGGGGGACCTGACAGGCTCAATCACAATGCCTCCAGCAGGGGGCACCAGGCACAAGATGTGACCAGTCTTTCCTCTTCATCATCCAGCAGCAGTGAGTAGTCTGGCTGGCTCCAAGCTGGACACTCATTTCCTCCACAGGAGGTGCTAGCCCTGTGGGAACTCAGCTTATCTCCTGGACCTTAGGTTTTGCTGCTACACTTGGCGATGACAGCAAGACATACGCTGTGTCCAGGGGACTCAATCCCATGACCAAGGCACCATCACTGTGGGCCAGCTGTCCTCTAGTCTTGTGGTGAATGATGTTCTTTCCTTTGGCTACAGTTTGGCAGGAAACAGCCACACCCTATGCACACAGCACTCCATGGTGAATCTCCAGGAAGAGAACTGGGCATAGAGGACATGGCCGGGACACCTGCATCATCCAGCATCCTGGGGAGCCTAAAGTCACCATCAATACTGTCTCTCCCTTGGAGTGCCATGGTTCACAGGCAGGAACAGAAAGTGACCCTTGGCCTGAGGGACCATTAAATACAATGTTTCCCCTCCCCAGGCTTCAGACGGAAGGGACCAGCAAGGAGGGGGTTGAATCAAAACTTTCTAACATCTAAGCAGTGACACCCAAGAGGTGACAAGAGCACGAGAGACAGTGGGGTGGGAGAGCACACAGCATTTTCTGCACCTGTCCTCCAGGACTACGAGCAAGGCTCTCACAGGTAACAGTAAGTATCAGGAGAACAAAAGGAGGAGTCTTTCCTGGGGTGTCTCAGGGGGCCGGAACTGAGAGCAAAAGCTGGGTGTAGGGGTGCATGCCTGTAATCCCAGCCCTTTGGGAGGCCAAGACAGAAGGACTGCAAATTCAAACCTAGCCTGGCTAATTTAGCCACTAAGTAAGACCCTCTCTTTAGGGCATGGAGCTCAGTGTGAAGGCCCTGAGTTTCATCCCAAGTGCAGAAATGGAGAGACAGAGACAGAGAGACAGGGGTAGTTGGGTTAGGATCCCAGTGCCATCCAGAGTCTGTCGTCCCAGACATGGGTGTTCACTGAGGGATGTCCCCTTCTGCACATCAGTCCCCCACCTGTGCTGGGATGGGTGAGAATACCCAACCTCAGGGCAAGAAGGGCTCCTGGGACAGATGTGAAAGCCCTTCAGCCACTGCCTGCTGTATGCCAGGTGCCCCAAGCAGTTCTGCAGAGGGAAGGAGCCATCCAGATGGCCTGCCCATTGGGTCCCCACCACTTCTCAAGGCCAGGGCAGGAAGTGGATCACCTGCCCCCCCTCTGGCCTGGAAGGTCAGACAGGATGATCTCAAGGCTTCTTGAGAGTTAAAGGAATGTAAAAATAACTACCTGGGGACTGCAACCATCTCCAGTCACAGGCACGCACACCAAGGCTTCCTGACACCCAGAGAGCATGAAAACCACTTTCACACCAGTAACCACTGACATTCCAGACTGGCCGGCGGGTCTGATGGCCGCCTCTCCAGGGAGGAAGCACAGTGGTCCACAGCCCACAGGGAGGTGGAGGAAACCACAACTATGAGACGCTACTGCACCCCCAAGAGGGTGGCTGAGGCCAGAGGACAAGAACAAGTGCTGGCAGAGAGGAGGGGAAATGGGGTCACACATTGTCCCTGCATGAAGTGTGGGTCTGGCCCATGGAAGGTGCACATTGACATTCACAAGCAGACCGCAGTTGGCGACAGAAGAGCTGTTTGCAGGATTCCTTTGCCTCACAGGGAAATGGTTTTATTTCGTAAACAAATCATGGCTTGGAGTCTTTTCCTGTTTCCCTCCTGTTCCTGAGTTTTCCAGCAGGTGCAAAGTGGCAGTGATGATACGACAGCTTTCAAGTGCTTTGTGGGTGAACTCAGAGCCCTGGGGGTGGAGGTCATCCACAGACAAGGACATCAAGCCCAGAGGGCACCATGTACCCCACAGCTCCTCAGCCTGGTTCAACCCCAAGCCAAGGGTCCTCCTGCTGAGTTCTGGGGGCTGCACAGCCTACATGAGGCACTGTAAGTGGGGCAGAAGTGCTGACAGCAGTCACACAGGGTGCGGGGGGCAGTAGGAGGTGTGAGTAGGGTCCTGGAGCCCTGGGGTGTGCAGGAAGGGCAAGACTCTTCTCTAGGGAGGAGCTGTCAGAGGACCTCAGATGAGGGGGACCAGGTCACCCCAAACAGAGAGCAAGATGTGAGCCCTACAATGAGCCCTGGGCAGAGGGAAGCAACTGTAAGGGTCACAGCTGTAACCTGGAGCCACAGGTGCTGCCCCAGCCTCACCAGCCTGTCTCCCCAGTATGCTTCCCTGCTTCATTCTGCTGAGCTGTGGAGGTGGCCAGAGGGGGAGCTGGAACTACATCCCCTCCCCACCCCCAGGCCTCCTCTGGGCCTCTCCTGCTTCCCCCAGCTCTGGTTTCCATGACAGCATCTGGCAGCGAGGCCTCCTCTCTGGAGAGCTGGCAGGGACACCACGCAGGAGACAGATGCAGAGCTGGTACGAGGGAGAGCACGCTCACCCATGGGTGCCACCGTGACTTCACTCCCAGCACCAAGTCAGGCCTGAGCCTGCCGTGCTCCCATTCTACACATATGGAGACTGAGGCACAGAGGGTAAGGGACATGCAGTCACTCAGCCAGGCAGTGTGGAGCAGGGTTCAAACTCTCCTTCCTGTAGGTCCCAGGCCCAGATACTGGGGAAAAGAGCCAGGCCTTGAGCATGCTGTACTGTGGAGCTACCTGCTAGCTTTTCTCTTTCTTCTTTTAGTCTTAAAACCAGTAAGTTGCTAGAGGCTGGCTTCCAGGTTGAGACAATTTTGCCTCAGCCAGCTAAATAGCTGGGCCACTACTCCAGGCCTTTATCCCTGCACCACCCCTTTCAGCAAGGGCTTAGCGGTTGGAGCTGAGCCCTCACGCCCACCATGGACCCTCGGGTAAGGCCTTCTACCTCTCCAATACTCTGCTAACTGAGAGAAAGTTCAGCTCCTTCATTTCCAACCAGTAGACCAGGGCTCTTGCATGGAGCACAGCCAGGGGTTCCCCAAACCCACTGGCTGCACCCCCACATGGAGCTGCTGCTGTGTCCTAGGCACCCATTGCTCCTATCAACAGCTTCCACCTGTCTTGCAGCCTCCAGGTATCCAGAGGGAGGCAAATGACAGTCCTCCTGTTATAGGTCAGCACCCCATGGCCCCTGTGGGCATCTGAGGAGTAGAGACCCCAGGATGTTCAGGTCTACCTGTGGCAGCCACCTGGGCACCATTCCCCCATATCCTCTCCACACTGACACCAGCCTTATGGAGTCACATGGTCACCACACATCCCTCTGACTCTGCAAACAAGTGGAGGTCAAAATATACCATGAATATTTATTACAGTAAAGGACCCAATGCCACGAATCCCTCTCAAAATAGTCTCCTCATACTTACCCTACCAGTCTCACCACTTTCTGAAGCCATTCTGAAAGTCTTTTTTCATGAGGGTCTTCACCAAGTGTGATATTAAAAACAAACAAACAAACATGGCGAATGCTACTGCCACATGCCACCCAACAGAAAGGATTTCTGGTGAAGCGGATGTTGGCTGAACTACACAGGCTCCATCCTGAAAGCCGACTCGGACTGGCAGAGTGCAGAGCATGGGGCCAGGCAGGAAGCCAAAGCTATGAGGCTGCGGAAGTCATAGGCCATGGAGCCATGACAATAGGTGTCACAAAGCTGTAGAAGCCAGGGGACAATAGATATCAGGGGCTTGAAGAAGGAGGGGAGAACGGGCCACAGGCTTGAAGAAGCCAGAGGATAACAACTAGGTCAGGGTCTGACCCAGTCTTTGGTGTCAGATTCTGCTTTTCCTGCAGGACCCTGGCCAAGCAAGGAGTCAGGCAGAGAAGGTACCTTGTAGGCAGTACTATATCTCATGCCCATGTGGTAGGCTGGTGTCATGGGCAAGAGAAGTCAAAGTTGGGCCACAAGCTGAGTTTCCTTGTTGTCCTACACTGGGGAGGGAGACACCACCTCCACAGGGTAGGGTAGAACCAGGGGCCTCCAGGGGCAGCTTGGACCCATGTGCCCTTGGCAATGTGGTGGTGACACTGTGTCCTACATAGCTGAGGTCTCCTTACCTAGCATAGCTGCCTAGTCCCAAGCACCTAGACCAGTGACCTCTCTTCTCAGCAAGCCAGGGAGCCTTCCTGAGACACAGGGGAGGCAGGGACAGCTCCCTATCTCCTCTTTCTTTGGTTTTCAACAGCTTTATGAAGGTATAAATCATACAGCATGGGGCTGGTGAGATGGCTCAGTGGTCTAAAGTGCCTGCGTAGGCAAGCTTAGGTAACCACAGGGACCGTGGTTCAATCCCTGGCACCACATGCTGTGCCAGCCCCACCCCAAAAGCAGGCTTAGCCAGCCACAAAAAAAAAAAAAAAAAAAAGTCATACAGCTTTATTCACTGACTTTATTGTGTGAATTTATCACAATAAACAATTCTTGTCTTTCTCCTGCCATGTAGGAAGAGTGCTGGTCACAGAGCACGTGTGGGGAGGGCGGGGATCTACATGTAGATGTGGCCAGTGTCCAGGTGGTGGGACCCGACTGGGAGTCCACTGTGTACCTGCCAACCTCAGGAGAGTAGTTCAGCAGGCCAGTAGATTCAGGTTATGGAGCCAATGCCACCACTCACAGCAGGCGTAGCCCTGGTCAGGAAAGGCTTTGTCTGTACCTACTCTGGTGACTGTGACAAAGGTCCACAATGGCCAACTGACAGGAATCTGGGTTACTTTGGCTGTCAGTTTCAGAAGATTTGATCCATAGTCACCTGTTCTGGTGCTTTGGGTGGGTGGTGACAGCACAGCACTACACAGTGGAGACAGATGGCACAGGTAGCCAGGAAGCCCTTGTGACCTCACGTCCTGCTACTAGGCCCTGCCTCTCCAAGGCTCCACTAGCTCCTAGCAGCACCCAAGCTGGGGACTAAGGCTTTTAAACAAGACTTGTCAAAGTCAAGGAACTCCTCTAAAGCCAGGCCTGCTTCCCTGGTTCTTGAGGCCCAGCCTCCCCAAAACAATGTGGATGGAGCACACGGCCGGGAGTCTGATTTGCTTTGAACCTGGTTCCTCCATTTGCAGCTGTGTGCAATACTGAGCTCTGAGCTGCCCACTCCTCCTTGAAAAGCCACAGATGCTCACAGGCCCAGCCTCAGAAGTGACACCATGAACACAAGGTGCTCCGCACCTTGGCCAGGGTGTAGCAGGAGCCAGAATCAATGTCAGCACCATGCCCTGGACTAGGCCAGTCCTGGGACATGCAAACTGGCAGCCGCAAAAGCTCAGGTCCACTCCAAACTGCAGTGGCTCCAACTTATGTGCACAGCATTGCTCTGTGCTCTTTATTAGGAGCACCCACTACCAGAAAACCAAGCACCTGCTCTGCTCTGGTACCTAGCTGGGGATTTAGAACACAGAGTCCACACCCAGCTTACTATGGAGGGAGGGGACTGAGCCAAACACATCTCATGCAATTGGCATCCCACCGCAAAGGCTCTTGCGGCACAGTGGGAGGGGGCCAGAGGAGCTTGGTCCAAACCCTGGCATGGTTATACTGGCTGTGTGACCTCTGGTGATCACTGAGGCTCTCTGAGCTTCTGGAAGCCCTGTGCTTCTCCTTCCAGAATCCTCACAGCCAGATTTGCCGTTACTCCTCGTGAGCTGTCTTTTCCACCCTGTTCCTTGTAAGGGCAGCAGCTCTGTCCAACTGTCCACTGCTGTGTCCCCAGAACACTGCAAGTTCATGACACCCACGGACAGCCTCCAAATTCTTTTACCTTCCTGCAGTCCCCACTCAGGTTTGCATCAAAGGATGTGGCTCAGCCCTAGAAGTCAGGGCCACAGTACTAAATGTATATGGTGGTCAAGGGGGCACGAGGCTCATGGTGGTTACTGGCCCCTAGGTGAACTCTGGGATGGTGATTTTCTTACTGCAACTGGTGGCTATGGCAAAGGTAGCAAGTCCTGAGGAATGAACAGGGAAGCCTCACACCTTTTCCCACAGGACCTGGTGTGACAACAGGGAGGTGGGACACTGGGAAGTCCAAGCCCATGCCCTTGGCTGGCCTCCCTGCCTCGGCCCTCCCATCAACTCCAGTGTGCCTGACAGGGTTGCAGGCCTCAGTCTCCCTAGCTGTAATGTGGCCATTCTGTCACCTATCTCACAGGGTCCTCATCAACACATGCCTTGTTCTGGGGTCCCTGATGGGGCAGCTCTTTTCCTTGACACTTGGACAGGGGTGGGAAAGGTGAGGGACCCTCTACCCCCACTGGTTCTGGGAAGCAGTTGGCCCTAGACCCCTGGACTGCCCACCTCTGTGTCCCTGCTACCCCAGGAAGAAGAAGAAGCTGTTTCTGACCCCCAACACACATGGGACAGGAGCTTTGCTGCCTTAGGAGCCTTGGCCTCTGTCCACCTCCTATTCCACTCCTTTCTGGGGTCCCAGCAGGTGCCACGGTCCTTGGGCGCATCTGAGAGATGAAATGGGAAGTGGAACTTGGCCCTGCCCTCCTTGCACAGGGGCAGGGAGTTGGCCAGTTTCGCCTCAGTGTCAATAGGCCTGCAGGTCCCCTCCACACTGGGTGGCAACAGTGACATCTGGCTCTCCAGTGGCTTCGCCTTTTATCTTAATTCTGTGCTGAACAGAGGGCGGCTGGCAACGGGTTGGCCTCTCCAACCCCCAGTTGAAGCAAGCAGGGGAGGGAACCCCAGCTGTCTTGTGTTCCTTACTCCATAATGGAGCTTCTCAGGCCCTGGCCAAGCTTGCTGTGAGAAGCAATCAATAAACAGCTGACAAATACTTATTGAGCTCCTGAAACCACAGGGAAGAGAACTCACCTTGCCTGGGGTTTCTAGTACTTCCAAATGCCTCAGACACCACTGAGTTGCAAAATCCAAGCAGGGCAGACACTGGACTGGTGGCTGCATGGCACCGAGTGACATGGTGAGACATCCTTATCACCTCTATCTTTCAATAAGCATTCATTCTGCACCCACTGTGTGCAAGTGTGCACTGCTGGGGCTAAAAACTGGGGGAACTGCACAGATAATCACACAGGGGTGGCCAGACGTGGGGGGAGTCAGCCTAAAACAAGTGGCTGGGAAACTCTCCAACAAGGGACATGGGGTCTTAGCGATAAGAAAGTGTCAGTTTTCATGAGGTCCAGAGAGGCCCCCAGTCACACTACCAGATGGGTGCATTACAGAAAAGGAAACTGAAGCCAAAGATGTGTTTCCACTGGGGTGTCAGGATTCAAGCCCGGGTCAAGACTCTGACACCCACTTGATGGCCACCAAAGCCAGTGCCCTTGGGTTTCACCTACTCACAAGGACCCTGTCTCAGGAGCTGGGTTTCTGGGCCTCTGACAGCTGGCAGGTCATAAATGAAAAGATTGCTGGATGTTAGTGACCAAGCCCAACATGGCTCAAGCCTAAAAGACCCACAGGATGATTCAGCAATCCTGACAAGAGGAAACCCAGATTCTCAGGCAAAAAAGAAAACCCCAAACAACAACAACAACAACAAAACCCCAAAACTCACCCCAGGCTCCTTTCTTAGTCAGTTTCTGGCTAGTAAGTCCTACTGGACTTACTTGCAAGTGATTTCAAATACAGATTCTGTTCCAAGCTTCATGACTCACTTGAAACTCTTCACAGTCCTGGACATGAAACCTGTCTGGCACCATGGAGGGCTTGGGTGTGGCCTGAGACATTCTTAGTGTTCATCTACTACACAGAGGGTGGTGTGTTCTGGGGCTGAATTCTGTGGAAAACTACAGCCTGGGTTGAACATGTGGGCCTCTAAGCACAGCTGGGTACTGGGCAGGGCAGGGGCACCAGGGGCCACCTAATGTAGAATTGGGGTGCTGAGGGGTGAGGTCCCATACCCTCTGTGCCCTGCTGGAGGTGTTATAAGTGGTGCACTCTCTATACACTCTGTGTATACTGCACACTCTAAGATGGTGTCCTCTCTAACAACAAATGAAGTTTTCCTCTCTGGGCAGCTCTTAGCCTCTGGGCTCTTGTCTTCCCTTTGGCCAGACACAGGCTGAGTGCATTTGGGAGCATCTTCAGGTTGATGTTCCTTTCTCGGTTCTTTCCATGTTACTTGGAGTTGTCAGCAGAAATATATTTTTGGATTTCCAAGAAAGATGGCAGAGTAGTAAGCAACATAGAAAGAATGTGTCTTGGTGCTGCTGTACAGACAATGGGATCTAGAAGGAGGGAGGTGAGTCTTTCTGGAACCAGGAAGGAACTGAGGTGTGAATTGAAGCCCAAAGAGAAGATGAACAGAGAAACTTCAGTGAAGAAGAAGGTACCCAACAGCATCTTCTCCCTGAGACTGAAACACTGCCACAGGAGGGATCCAAACCTGCCGACATGCAATGAGTGCTGGTACCCCCAGGGGCCTCCACAGAGAGACGCAGCAGAGGGGAGCCCTGGATGTGAAGGACTGCATTAGCTGCCAGTGAGTGCACAAGACAGCAACAGAGAGGAAACCATTTCAGAAAGAGCTGGATAGAGCTCAGAGTGCAGAGTGGCTGTGGCTCCATCGTGTAGTTCCCAGCTGGGCTCAGGCCTGTGGAAGGTGCACTGAAAGCTACAATCTGCCAGAGGGTGCAGGCTCACTGTTTTTTTCAAAAACAACACAGATCATGGATGCTGCCTCCATACATTGTTTACCAGTGACAGCAGAAACAATCCTGGAAGTGGACTTTTTTGTTTGTTTTTTGTTTTCCTCTCATTTTATTTTGCTCTTTTTTGTTTTGGTTTTGGTTTTGTCTGTGTTTTTAAATTTTTATTTCTAATCTCCTTCATTGTTTGAACTTGAATTTATATGAGTGAATGTGGTATCTAGACTCTTCGTGGTTCTGTTCAGTTCCTCTTTTTATCTCTTCCTCCTCTCCCTTCAATCAGTTTCCCAAAATTACAGTGAGCCTCCTTTGTCCTCCAGCATTCTAATCCCCTCCTCTTCTTCCACTTCTCTATTTTTTTCCCTAACCCATTTTAAATTTTAACCACAGAAGGCAAAATTGGCACACTAAGCACTTGTATATTGTAACCATTTGTTGGTTTGTTTTAGACTTTGTTATATAACCACGAATCTAGTTCATATGCCAAGGGTAGCAAATTAATGGTTACTTTAGTTACTTCATTTTGTGTTTTATATTATTGCTTTTGTTACCACTATAGGCAAAAGTGACATCATTGTCACTTTTAAAAAGTGATAAACATCACCCAGGAATTAAATTTTAAAAAAAGAAAGAAGAAAAAGAAAAGAAAGGAGACACATAAACAAGATGCAACCCCAAACATCAACAAAGACAAACCCAGTGAGCAATGAGGTGACACAATCTGAAAACCACCCACATGGCCTCTCTGAAGTGGTAACAACAAAGCAATGGAATGAGTTTCTAGAAAAGAAATCAAATCAGAAACAATCTCTCAGATAACTGCACAGATGGTGTCCACAATAAAAACCATGCTGAGTGATTCTAGAACAGACACAGACAAGAAAATAGAGGAGCTTAAGAAAAGTGTGAATGCCATGAATTCTCAGCATAAAAAAAGAAGTGGAATCCAGAAGGCAGATTCAAGCAGATATCCAGGAGAATATAAATTCCACTGAAAGTATTTACAGCAGACTAAGCCAATGTGAGGACAGGATTTCAGACACAGAAGACAGGCCTACAGCTAGTGATTACAAAAAGAAAGATTTCTTAAAAATAGCAAGAGGCCACAAGAAATCAATATGAAAGCTGCTAGATGATGCAAAGAAGAATAACTTAAGATTAATTGGAGTCAATGAAAATGTAAGAGATAGCACAAATGGTATAAAAAAAAACTGATCACAAACATAATGGCAGAACTTCCCCAGTAGAGAAAAACTATTTGACATACAGTTAAGTGAAGCATATAGAACTCCAATTAGCCATGATCTTCCCCCACAAAAAAATCTACAACCATGCATATCATAGTCAATATTCCAGAAATTCAACCCAAGAAAAGATTCTTAAAAGCTATTAGGGAAGAGAAACAAATCCCTTATTAAGGAAAGCCCATCAGAATTACAGATGATTTCTCAACACAAACCCTGAAGTCAAGAAGAGTTTGGAGTGAAGTATTTCGAACTCTAAAGGAAACAGTGGCAAAAGAAACCACAAAAAAAAAAAAAAATGGAAATTAAATATCATCCTCCTGAACAACCAACAGGTCACAGATGAAATTAAAGAAGAAATTAGGCAGTTTCTACAATTAAATGATGATGACAATACAGAGTACCAAAACTTATGGGACACAATGAAAGTAATCCTATGAGGGGACTTTATAGCAGTGAATACCCTATAGTTGTAGATTTTTTTGTGGGGGAGTATCATGGCTAATTGGAGTTCTATATCAGGAAAAGAGCAAGCACAAATAATCAACTTTCAAAAAAAATTTTTTTTAATTTTTAGGGAAGGGTCTATAGGGTGTTCAGGGTCTCACTACTAGATGGGACTCATAGTGATTCACCCATTTTCAGCCTTCCAAGAGCAGGGATTACAGGTGCATACCACCGTGTCCATCTCAATTGCCATCTCACACGCCCCGGGGGCAGCGCTGGCATGGCAGGCCTGGGGATTGAACCCCAGGCCCCTGAGCCTGCTTGCAAGTGCTTTAATCTGCTGAGCTATTTGGCTGGCCCTACAAATAATCAACCTAATGTTGAACCTCAAATGCCTAGAAAAAGAAAAGCATACTAAGCCAAAAACTCATATAAAGGAAGAAGTTATAAAGATCTGAGCAGAATTAATGCATTGTAGACTAAAAAAAAATATAAGGAATCAATGAATTGAAGAGTTGGCTCTTTGAAAGATTAAATAAAGCCAACAAACCCTTAGCCATTTTTATAAAAAAAAAAAAAAAAGAAGAAGAAGAAGAAGGAAAGAAAAGACTCAAATCCATGCAATTAGGAATGAAAAGGGTGAAGTCACAGTGAACCCTGGAGAACTTTAGAAGATCATCTATATCTACTTCAAAAACTTGTATGCTAATAGGATGAAAGATGCAGAATAAATGGACAGATTTCTAGATACATATGAATTACCAAAATTGAATCAAGAAGATATAAAAATCTTAAATAAAACAATATAGATCAATGAAATCAAAGATATCACTAAAAACCTACCAACAAAGAAAAGCTCAGGCCCTGACAGATTCATTGCTGAATTCTATAAGAAATTTACAGAAAACATAACACCAATACTTCTCAAACTCTTTAATGAAATCAAGAGGATAGCAATATTCCCAAATTCATTCCTGGAATGAAGCATTACCCTCAAATCAAAACCAGAGAAAAACCAAACTAAGGAAGAGAACTACCGGCCACTCTTCCTAATGCACATAGTTGCAAAAATCCTCACTATGATACTGGCAAACAGAATGCAGCAAATCATCAAGAAGATTATACACCATAACCAAGTGGGATTGATTAATTGATAATGTATTTAGTACAGAGTCTATAGGGTCTACAGGGGCTCACTACATAGGTCAGACTTGTAGTGATTCTCCTGTTGTCAGCCTCCCAAGTGCTGGGATTACAGATGCATGCCACCACACCCAGTCTCAATCTCTATCTCAGTGTGCCCCAGGGACCGGGCCGGCATGGCATGCCAGGGACTAAACCCTGGCTACTGCACTCTGCCTAAGTAGGCACTTTAGTCTGCTAAGCTATCTAGCTGGCCCTAAGTGGGATTTATATCAGGGATGCAAATATGGTTCAACATAGGTAAATCAATAAATGCAATATAATGTATTAATTGAGCCAAGGACAAAAATCATATGATCATCTCAATAAATGCAGAAAAAGCTTCTGACAAAGTCCAGTACCCATTCATAATAAAACTCTACAGAAAATCATAATAGATGATCTTTATCTCAATCTAATAAAAAACCATCTATGACAAACCAACAGCCAAGATCATATTAAATGGACAAAAACTGATAGCTTACACTCTAAATTCAGGAACAAGACAAGGACGTTCACTGTCTGTACTCTTTTCAACATAGTTCTGGAAACTACAGCCAGAGAAATTAGACAAGAGAGAGATATAAAAGGAATAGAGATAGGAAAGAAAGAAGTGAAAATATCACTATTTGCAGATGATATGATACTCTACATAGAAAACCCCCAAAACTCCATTAAATTCAGTAGCATAGCTGGATGCAACACTGAATCAACACTCAAAAATCAACAGCCTTCCTATACATGAACAACAAACTCACTGAGGGAGAAATTAGGGAAACAACACCTTTCACAATAGCATCCCCAAAAAATGGGGATCAATCATTCTAATGAAGAATGTAAAAGACCTCTACATTAAAAATTATAGTACTCTAAAAAAGGAGATTGAAGTGGATATTAGAAAATGGAAAGATATGGGGTTGAGGAGATAGCTCGGTGGTCTAAACACCTGCCTGGCAAGTACAAGGACCCGGGTTCCATCCCGGATACTGCATGCTGTGCCATCACTGGAACCCTGGGCACACAGGGCTGGCCAATGAAACTGGGCGTGGTGGTACATGTCTCTAGTCCCAGTGCTGGGGAGTCTGAGATAGGAGGATCACTATGAGTCCAAGCTGGGTAGTGAGACCCTGTACCAAATAAATAAATAAACAAATAAATAAATAAATAAATGATTTTTTTAATTCAAAAGAAAATGGAAAGATATCCCCTGCTCTTGAGTAGGAAAAACCAATACAGTGAAAATGGCCATACTTCCAAAACTGCTACACAAATTTAATGCAATTCCAATCAAACTTCCAACAGCATATTTCACAGAATTAGAGACAACAATCCTAAAATTCTTTTGGAACCACAAGAGATCTCAAATATCAAAGGTAAAGCTGGGCAGCAAAGGCATGACAGGGGCTTTACAATTCCTGACCTGAAATTATACTATAAAGCTATTGTGATAAAAACAGTATGGTACTGAGGGAAAGAAAACAGACCCAAATTCAGTGGAACAGACTAGAAGATACAGAAGTAAGTCCAGACAGATTCAGTTGCCTTATATTTGACAAAGGGGCCAACCACAGACTGAAGAAAGATAGTAGCTATAATAAATGGTGCTGGAAAAACTAGCTCTGCACACATTGAAGATTAAAAGTAAACCCAAATCTTTCACCATGCACTAAAATTTGAAAAGAATCAAAAATCTTAATATTAAGTCAGAAACATTAAATCTGCTGGAAGACAGAATAGAACTCTTGAAGACATTGGTGTAGGCAAAGATTTTATGAGTAAAACCCCAATCACATAGGAACTATCACAAAGAATCAAAAATTGGTATCTCATCTTATTAAAAAGGTTTTGCACAGCAAAGGAAACCACTAACAGAGTGAAGAGACAACCCACAATGTGGGAAAAAAATGTTTTCCAGATGTTCCTCAGACAAAGGTTTACTGTCAAGGATGTATAAAGAAGTCGAAAAAAATCAGACCTCCCAAATTTAAAGACCTAATCCAAAAAAGTAGCATTGGTGATGAATACATACTGCTCAGATGAAATACAAACAGCAAAAAAATATTTTAAAAAGTTCAACATCACTGGCCATTCAAGAAATGTAAATTAAAACAATACCGAGTGTTATGGTTTGTGTCTAGATGTCCTCTTTTGCAGTCATTGGAGTAGGCTTCTAGAGTTTGTGATTACTTCATGATCCAATGCTGGATTATGGGTGTGAGTACTACACCCACCCTGGGTTGAGTAATCTGCATAGAATATAAGGAAGGGAGAGAGGCTTGCTAGCTGCCACAGCTACTGCTCCTCCCTTTGCTTTTTGCTGTTTTCTGCCACCATGAACTGCTTCTCTCTGCCATGTGCCACTCTGCCTTGGAGCTAGCCAAGTGTGGACTGAAACCTCCCCTGTGAGTTAAACAAACCTTTCCTTCCTTGATTTGGGGTGTAAAGTATTTGGTCCCAGCAGCTAGGAAAAAGTAACTGAGACACTGAGATTCTGTCTCACCTTGGAAAAAATGGCTATTATCAAAAAATCAACCAATAACAAATTCTGGCTGGGCTGTAGGGAAAAAATGAACCCTTCTCTACTGTTGGTGGGAGTGTAGGTTGGCACAATCACTGTGGAAATAAGTGTAGAGCTTCCTCAAAAAAATAGGATTGGAGTTCCCATTTGACCCAGCTATTCCCCTCCTGGTATCTTCCCAGAAAAATTAAAAACATTGTACCACAGTCATATATGTGCACCAATGTTTATAGCAGCATAATTTGTAATAGCTAGATCTTAGAAACAACCCAAATGCCCATAAACCAAAGAATGGATAAAAATCATGTGGTCTTTTTATATAATGGAAAATTACTCAGCCATAAAGAAGGATAAACTGGAGACTTTTGCAGGTAAATGGATGCAACTTGATGTTATATTCATAAGTGAAATAAACCAGATGCAAATGTATGAACATCATATTGTCTCCCTAGTGTGAGAAGCTGAAAGAGTAATCATGATCCAAAATGTACAACAGAGGACTGGGGAGACAGCTCAGTAGAATAAGCACTTGCCTCGCAAGCACAAGGTCCTGAGTTCAATCCCTGGTACCACAAAAACAAAACAAAACAAAAAAACCAAAATGCACAACAGATATTGTAAAATGGGAAGAAACTTTAAAAGGAAAAGAAACTGGCTTAGGGGTGTGACACAAAAGGAAGGGAAAAGCAAAAGGAACTATACATATTAGTTAAAATAGTTATACTACTAATTTCTCTCAGTTCATTGAAAAGAACTGAAAATGCTGATATCTCATACTCCAAGTTACTAGTTTAAATATACCAATAAACAATTTATTGACCATTGTTACCATCCTATTATATTGTTTTGGAATTTTTTGTTTTTTATTTTTCTTTAAAATAAAAAATTTAAATAAAAGCAATAAAAATAATAAAACAGCCAACTGTAACTTTGTTTTTGATTGATTGGTTGATTGACTGATTGATTGATTTGGTCTGGGAATTAATCTTGGGACCTCGTAGTACTTGCCAGGCAGGTGCTATGCTTCTGAGCTATATCACTGTCCTTGTAACTTCCTTATTTATGTTTGTTTTGTTTTGAGACAGGGTTAGGTTTTGGGTTTGTTTTTTTTTTTTTCTTAAGACGGTCTTACTACATAGTCCAGGCTGTCTTGAATTCACTTTGTAGCTCAGGGTGGTCTCAAACTCACAGTGATCATCTCGCCTCAGCCTCCTGAGTGTTGGGGATTATATGTGTGCACCATGATGCTCACCTTTTCACTTTCTTTTCTTTTTTTTTAACCAGGCAAGTGCTTATTCTACTGAGCTAGCTCCCCAGCCCCAGAGGGGAGATCACTATTAT
>NW_004524809.1:1540695-1556768 GCF_000260255.1 Octodon degus
AACATTTGCTTATCCTGTTAATCAGCTGTGAAACTGTCTCATTCATATTTATTTCTCAATAAAAAAAATAAATAAAACACTTTGCTTAAAACACAAACATAGTACAACTGAATAAAAATATTTTTTCTTATATCCTTATTCTAGAATAGTTCTTTCCTATTTAATTTCTCTAAACTTTCTTGTTAAAATCTAAGACCCACAGTGGCTGAGGTTGCCCAGATCAGGATCATTCACGTCCCTGTCCTCCGGCTGCTCATCTTGTCCTCTGGAAGATCCTCAGGGGCAGTGGGGCTCCCCTCCTGTGATGACTCTGCCCTCTCAGAGCCAGTGTCACCCTGAGGCCCATCATGTACCTGCAGCCCCTGGAGGCCACAGTGGCCACATGTGGCACATAATGGGGAGATCGGGAGCTTTCTCAGGACACAGGGTGGAGGGCAGTGGGGCCAAATCCCTCCTGAGTCCCCAGGTCTTGGACCCAGAGCTGTGCAATGCAGGCTGAATTCAGGTATCCAAGGTAGGGTTTCCTATGTTTCTGCATCTATCCCTGTCCTGGGAGAGATGGTGCCCCGGATTACTCTGCAGTCCTTCCAGGAGTCCAGAGCTGAGCACTGTCCCAAGGCCCTTGTGAGCCACCAGGGAGGGTGGCTTCTGTGCAAGTGAAGAGGGTTAGGCTCAGATCACTAGGTCTAGGACCATGTTCCCTGAGGGATGGCCCTGGTTCTATGCCTCCCATGGATGCCAAGTGAGGGTCAGCAGCATGGATGTCTCTAGCGGTTATCAGCAAGTCCTCTGGAACAGAGGAAGGATAGCAAGCAGAGAGAAGCAGCGTGCTCAAGGGATAAGTGAGCAGACAGTGCCAGGGGAGGTGTGCAAGGGGGAAGGAGTGGCAAATGCCTTCGAAGGGGGCAGAGCCACACAGCACAAAAATACTCCTGGGACCACCTGCTGGGCCCCTTCTCCCAGAACTTGCTGTGCCTGTAGGGACCACATGAAGGCTCTTTGCTGCCTGTCCACTTGCCTGTTGCTTCTGGCTGGATGTAGCCCCTGGCAGGCAGAGGACAGCATCCTCTCCAGTTCTCTGAGGGCTCAGTGCATACTGGCCCCATCCCGGTTTTTCTCCAGTTCCCAAGAATATCCTTTCCCACACCCTTCCATGCTTTTAGCTAGAACAAGTTGATTCTCCCCACAGACAATCTCAGGTGAGACTCACCCCTGGTCAGTTCTCTGAACTAAGAAATGTACCCAAGGTAACATCCCTAATCCAACTCTTCTTAGCCTGCTCTGGTGTAGGTCCTGTTTCCTGCTACTACCTTGTGCACCTGTTGGCTTCTAGATCAATCCAGGACCAACAGACACTGAAGCTCCTATAGGATCCCCAAGATACACAATGATCAGAGTAGCCCAGGAAGAGGAAGGAGGGAAGACTACATAACAGAATGGGGGATGGGACAGAGACCATAGCTCAGTATGTACAAAGAAAACCAAACTGGCCTGTATGTGATATCCAAACCCAAAGCAGGTTAAAGAGCAATCACTTAGAGCAGAATAGGAAGAAACTATAACTAGAAACCTTGACTTTCCTAACCTGAGTAATGGAGCCTTTAGTGACCAAGTCATAGTGTTTTTACAGGGTGTAGAGAGACAGTTCAAGGTAGGACAGTGCCTGGCTCCTTTAATAAAAGAGGACTGAGGGATGATTCTAGGGAGAAATTTGCCTAGATCTAGCTTCCCCTGGAAGGAGCAAATCGTCAGGAGCCCAATGGGTCATAATGTGGGATCCCAGAAAAACTGAGTCTGTGACAGGAGGAGGAACTGGGACAGAAATGAATGCTCAAGGAAGTCACATTCCCCAATCTAAGGCCACCAGGGAACAGTCACTCACAGACAGCTGTCTGCAGCAATAGCAGCAATTTTAGAAGCAGGAAGAGACTCAAGAATGGGTCACAGGCATCCAGATGGCAGCCCCTTCATTGAGGACCACTGCTGCGCAGAACCCTCACCTGCTGCCTGCTGCCAGGCCATCCCGACGACAGGGTCTCTGGACTTCTCATTGTCATGGCTCCTCCTTGGCCTTGCTGAGACTGGCTTCCTGCCCACTCCCCGCCTCCACACCCACCCACAGGGCCCCTAGCTGAGCTCTGTCAGACACTCAAGGGAGAACAATTTCCAGCTTTTGCAATTGCTTCCAAAGAACAGGGACTCGGGGGCCCTACCTTCTGTTTTTCACAGGACCAGCATAACCTTGACACCAAAGCTTCACAAGGACACATGAAAAGGAAATCACGGGGGAAGTTCACCCATGAACTGCTATTAAAATCCTTAACAAAGAGCCTGGCAGATACAATCCGGTGATACAGATGCCACAGGATGACGCAAGCTGGGTTTGTTCCAGAAATATAAAAAATCAGGGTCATACATGAGGTTAACAGAAAAAGTCACATGATCATCTGGGCAGATTCAGAAACATCATCTGTTAAAACCCTACTACCATTTATCATTAAACAGAAAAATATTCAGCCAAATGGGAACAGAAAGAATTTTCTTACTTGACAGTTAGCTCCAAAAATCTAGAGTAAAATAAGAGTTAATAATCTTATGGACAGCTATTCACCATCACCTCTTCAAGTCACATAAATGAAGAAGCCAAAGAATTAGGATGGAAGAAACAAAACTGTCATTTGCACCCCTTATAATTGTGTGTGTATTCTTGTCATGAGAATCAACAAATACATTTTAAAAGAGATTTTTGGCAAAATTTCTAAAAACAATATCAATATGCAAAATGCAAACATGTTCCCAAGTAACCACCAGAATATCAATTTAAAACTGGGCATGATGGCACGCACTTGTAATCCCAGCACTTGGGAGGCCCCTGTCTCAAATAAAAATAATGTAAATATATATGTATAATTACACATATGCATATACATATACAACAGCATACAAAATATCTCATAACTAGGAATATCACTAAAAACACCGTAAGTCATGAAGAGAGATACTATGTTCATGGAAGTCTAAATGCTATACCTCCTATCCCATAGAGGGTGATAAAGAGCTCATGATACTAACTAGGATTGGGAAATCACTGCAGTCTGGCTTCACAAACCACTTTCTGCTGCTTTTGAATTCTGTGCATCTGGGCATCCTACCAGCCTGTCTGAGCCTCTGTTTCATCACCTATAAAGCAAAAGTAGTGATTTCTGCCTAGTCTTGAGGAATGAATGTTTATGGAAGCACTTTCTGGGATGCTGACTAAATACCAGGCATTCTTATGATTGGTGCTACTATCTTCCTTGAGTCTGGAAGTAGGAAAAAAGTTGTCTCTCTCAGGTTAGGCCAGCTGTGTCCTTGTGGCCACCCATCTATTTGTCCTCAAGGACAGTGTGTATCCTGGGTAAAACCTGCCACCATTCAATTCTTACAGCAACCAATGAGGTCATACTGTGTTGGCTCCACTTAAGAGATAGGAAAGCTGCAGCTCAGTTGAGCCACTTAGCTTTCAGATAGTATCTCATGCACAGATCCTTGCAGGCCACCCAGCCCAGGCAGTGGGCTCTTTGAATAAGATAGACATGGTCTCTGCTTTTGTAGAGTCGATATTCTAGTTGGGGAGATGGCCAAACATGATCTCTCCACTAACAAGCTGGAAGAAACAAGATTCAGACTCAGGTGTGCTAGTAAGCAGAGTCCACACTTTCAGTGAAGCCAGGGAGGAGACTTCCCAACCCCTTCTGCAGCAAGAGCTGTTGGAAAGCAGTGGTCTATGACACATGTTCTCTAGGCAGCAACAAGTTTAGAGGGACTGTGCAGAGCATGCTGCAGTACACAGTAAGCACTGCAGCTTCCATCCCGGCCCTGTGACACTCATAGGACCAAGGGAGGACTACAGAGTGGGTGGTGTGTGTGTGTGTGTGTGTGTGTGTGTGTGTGTAGTATCCTCCCCCTCCCCCCTGCATCAGTGGCATTGTTCTCCAAGAGTATGCACCCAGAGTCCCCTGCCACCATTAATGGCAGAAGTGAGTCACTTATAAATAAGATACAGGAGCTTTATTCTAATTACATCCTGAGATTCAGAAATGCTCTTGGGCTTTGTGAGAGGAAGGGCAGCAGGTGACCAGGGCTTGAATGATCTTCTGCCAGGTACGGCTTTCAGATAAAACATCTTGGATCAGGAGCAATTACAGCTCATGCCTGGCCTGAATGCTAATGAGAATCACTTACAATCACATGCAATTCTTTGCCATTTATGTGATCTGCCCCCTCCTTCTTTTCTCTGCCTGTCCATCTTGCCTTAATCCTGAGAAGCACACACAGCTATGATTAATGGCCATTTTGCAGATGAGCAAATGGAAGCCCACAGTCCCTCCACTTACTCTTTCAAGTAAGGAAAAAAGGATTCAGAACTCAGGACAAGTCTTCCTCAGCTGAAAACTGAACATATCCCTCCCATCAGTGGCAGATCCAAGCAGTCAGGTGATGAGCCCTAATGGACAGCTGTGTGAGGGTATCTTGTGAAATGAATTTCAGATCTGTCACCTTTGAGTTCACAGCCATCAAGACATCCTGGCTGGTCCCTGGGGGACCCAAGAAAGGACCATACAGTTCAAATCCAGGCTGGTAGCCAGGAAGCCTTTTTTCCACTGCACACCCGAGTGTCATAGAAGCATGCTCTGGCCTCCCTGACTTCTCTTCTGACATTCTCTTTGAAAATTGTCCCGAATCTGGCCCCCTTTGAACCAAGCCAGAACTGGAAGTCTCAGGAGCATGAAGGAGGCCAGTAATGAGTGTACCACTACCCAGCCCTTCTGAGGGCCTCGCAGAGGCCAGAAGCTCACAGCGAGACTTCTGCTCTTGGGCTGTTTAAAGCCTGTGACTTCAGGAGGCCATTGGGACACATGACAGCTAACTAGACCTGCTTCACTTTGCAGGTTGTTGGTGGTAGGGATGCTGGACCTCAGCAGCACCAAGAACAATGAGCACACTGCAGTGGCACTTTTATATGTCACATGCATTACATTAGCACCTTGCACACATGAGCATACACACATTCTTCAGCCCAGGGAGGAAGCTGCTATGAATGCCCCAATCCCACATGCAGAAACAGAAGCAGAGGTACAGCAACTTGCCCAAGGTCGCAGAGCTCAGGTGACAGCACTGGGATCTGAACCCAGGCCATCCAGCTCCAGAACCCATCAGCCCAGAGTTCTTTGCTCATGGACAGAAAGAGTGCAGTAGGAACTTCAGGTTCCTCCTCCTTTGGGGACCACTCCCAGGGCAACAACCCCCACACTTCTCTGGCTGGCAGCACCAGCCTTCACCAGCTCTAAAATTGTGGACTGGGAGCACCCCGCATTCAGGATTCTGCCACCCCTCAAATGGTACCAGGTGTCCCTTCCTGTCCCTCCACCCCTCACCCAGAAGCTTGGTGTGTGAGGGTCGCTCACAGCAGGGCACCTGTGTGAGTTGTTAGGGGAACCCTGGGCTTGTGTTCCTCAGCAGGGGGACCAGGTTCACCGGGCACAGACCTGCTATCTGCCAATACTGTGCATCCAGCCACAAGCACAAAGGGATCTAAATTAAGGTCTCCTCTGCTGGCCCAGCTTCACGGCTATTCTAAGACTCCAGCAAGACTGGTTTTCAAAGCCCAGCTCTGCCACACCTGGATCAGCTGGTTGATCCCAGGGAGCTCCTGGCCCCTGGAGCCTCTGTGACCACCTGCTGTAGTATGCGTAAGGGCGCTCACCTTCCTGGGCCACTGCTGTGAGATATGGAACACTGCACAAGGCTCTCGGCTTCCTCTGTCCCTGCCTGGGCCTCCAGGAACACAACTTGGAGGGGGCCCTCTTCTGACCCCCTCCCCCAGACGCTGCAACCCACTTCTGCCCCATCCCCCACATGGCACCGGCTCCCCAAGCCTCTGTAGATGGGGCAACGCGGAGACCGCGTGGCAACGGACGCAGCCAGCTCCCTGGCCGCTGGGTGGGAGGTGGGGGCTCCCTGCTTGGTGACAGCAACCCTGCCTGCACACACTCACCCCAAGCTTCCGGCTTGCGGAGCCCAGAACAGGAGAGGGGCTCGGGGACGCAGCTGGGGGGCCGGAGCCCTGGCCGGGCGGTGTCCAAGCCATGTCCCCGCCCGGGCCGTACTACTCCTCGGGTCCTCTCGGGTTGGAGTGGGGAGTCTGGTGCTTTCACCCCAGTCCCGGGCAGGCAGCTTCCTGCCTGCGGACGCCCAACACGGTCCAAACCCAGCTGCCCCTCCCGCGCTCCGGGCACGAGAGTCTGTTTCCTCCCGTGGACTCGAGCAAGAGGACCCCAGAAGGAGTCAGTGAACGCGAAACCCCGACCCCAGCCACAGGTGTCCGCTCCTCGACCCTGCCCGCCGCGGCGTCGCCAGGCTGTGGCGCGCGCCCCTCGTGTCGCCGACGCGGAGTCCCCTACACCCAGCGGAGATTCGCAATCCCCAGGTCCTGCCTGCCCGATACCCGTGTCCGACTCACCCTCATCAGCTCTGGGGAAAGTTTAGTGCGTGGTGCTCTGTGCTCTATGCTAGGTGCTGGATGCGCGGCGCGCGGTGGGGGCGGGGCGCGGAGGTGGGACGCGGGGGCGGGGCGCGGGGCGGGGCGGGGCGGGGCGAGGCGGGGCGGGGCAGCCTGAGTCTTGAGCTCCACACAGGCTCCCACCCTGGCCCTTGGCCCAGTCCACATTAGCCCGTGTGTGTGTGTGTGTGTGTGTGTGTGTGTGTGTGTGTAGGGGGGATCATGCAGTAAGGCGGGGATGGAAAGGGCGAGACACTGACTGGGCACAGGGTAGGTGATAGCCGGAGGGGTCCCTGCACTGGAAGCCTTGTAGGTGCCACTGACCCTGGGCCTAGAACCCTACACCTCCTGTTTATTCCTGGCCCCTCCTGATGAATGGGGATCGCCAGCCCGAGTTAGAGTTTCCAAAACGCGATGTATTCCTGTGCCACCGTGAGGTGGGAGTCAGACGTGCACAGCAGGACCCTGGGAGGGAACCTCTGACCCCCAACTCCCCACCCCGAAGAGGGAAAATTCTCCTTGCCTGCTTCCAGGGCTGGGACAGAGGTGGTGTTTCTCTATTCTTCACAGCCAGGAAACCCTTCTGTGACCCTCTAAACAGTGAGGCTCCAGATGGTCCCCCAGCACCTCAGAAAGGGTACCCAAGCTCAGAGGAACGAGGGCAGAATGGCGCGGGGTGGACATCTTGGCATACTTAGCTCCCCCACTACACGTGTGCAGTGGTTGTGGGGTCATATGATGGCTGGATGGCTGCTTGTTGGGAAGTGAGCCCTTTCTAATCCTTGGGGTCCATGCCTGAAGGATGAGGTTTTATGCTTTAAGAGCTTCCTTGCTTAGTCCTTGCATCATCCTGGTGACAGGGAGGATCATTACCCCCACTCTGCAGATGCGACAACCAGGCACAGTGTGATTATATGCCAAAGACCCGAGAGTGCATGCCAAGGAGCCTTCCTGAGGTCCAAGGTCACATTACAACCACCTTTGCTGGGCGTTCTGCTGGGAAGTTCCATGATGTCATCCACACAAAGGGCTTAGTACCTGCTGCAACCGTCTCTGCTAGACAGTCTGTCTGCTGTGCAGATCACAGAGCCATTAGCAATGCCCCAATCCTGACTGCAGCCAGCATGGCTGGGCACCAACTCCAACTGCTATAGTCAGAGAAGCCAGGCTCTCTCTTTTGCTTCTGGACAGCACAACCCAGGATCCAGGGCTTTTCCTAATCTGCAGCACTCCCTCCCTGGTGACTCTCCAGGGCTTTGTGCTGTACCCTTTCAAATGAGTTAATGGCCAGGTCACACCTGTTAGAAACTATAGGAAAGATGTTTCCTGCAATGATTGTGGGGCTTATTGTGGTGCGAAGGGATCCTCTGGACAACGGGCTCTACTTCCACCCAAACTCACTTTCCTTCCTGTAACACAGCAAAGGATGGACCCCTTGGAATTTCTCCTTAAAGTTTCACTGCCCAGGCCAGACTTGGGCCTGCTACACCCAGAATTTTTAGGAAAATCAGCATTTTAGAAATAGCATACCAGATATTATTTGAAGCCCCCAGTGACCAGGGTATGTGTTGTTTGATTGTGACATTTGGAATGGATATATCATGAAGTAACCGCAGCTTATGGGGTGGTGGTTGTAGGGTGCAACCAACTAATAATACATGGTTGGCAGAAGAAAAACAACAGCTCTGTCCTGTTGTACCACACTGGGCCCACTTTCTACATTTTTCAGCTCAAGATCCCTTTGGCCAAAGTTAGGTTCATGGTCTCTATAACTAAAAAATCCCCACCAACATCCTTGACATAACTGGCATTACGGTTTTCATCTTACATGGGGAAACCTACCACCCAGAGTCAGACAGGGAATCAGGCTTTGGGACTTAGTGACAGCCTCAGCCTTTAAAAAAAAATTATTTTGAGACAGTCCTACCAAGTCTCTAAGTTGTCCAGGCTGGGCTTGAACTTAACATTCTCCTGCATCAGTCTTTCAGAGTGCTGGAATGACAGGAGTGCACCATATGCCTGGCTTATAGGTGATTCCTTTCATTGCAGGTAACATGAACCTAATGATAACTAACTTCATCCAAAAAGGGTTCCTGAGCTAAAATGTTTAGAAGGCAGGTCTGGATTCAGCATTACTCCTTCCAGAGGCTCAGAGGAAGTTGTCATGAATCTATTGTCCTCTGTCTCTTGGCTGTTTTCTCTTGTGCCCATTTTATCAGTAGTCTAAGTTGTTCCATAAGAAGGCAGGAGTGGCTGAGGGGTAAAGAGGTCATCTCCTCCCCAATACTTCCAGCAGAAATCTCAGGCTGACTGCCATTGGCTGGGCTTGGTCACATGACAGTCTTGCACCAATTATGGCCTCTCTGATTGGCCACACCTGAGTCACATACTATGCCTGGAATAGGAAGTGGGGTCAGGCACTAATACCTGTGCTTTTTGTAGGGTCAGGGGCATTGGACAGGCAGGAGTAGGGCCATCCCTTCCCAGAGGGTCTTCTGTCTGGATTAGACAAACTCCCCTGTGCAAAGTGCTTGGCCTAGTGCTTAGCTCTGGCAAGTGCTTGCAGTGTCCCCTCCCTTCCTTCCTCTGGAAAACAGGAATCAGTGTTCACCAAAGCCCAGGACAACTGTGTCCTTGTTCACAGGGGGAAACTGAGGAAGGTGCGTATAGGAAAAGGCACTTACCATGGTGTTCTGGCTAACAGGCCTAAGAGCCCACATCCCTGACTGTGAAATGACCCAGCTAACTGAGGGCACTGTCTATTCTCAGGGAACATGGCCATCACAAAGCCCTGGAGACTCAGAGGAAATAATTCCCACTTATGTTGGATTCCAGGGCTGTGTTACAGTCAGAATTGGCAGGTCTGAGCAGAGTGCCTGGGCAGTGCCCCACCCAGCATCAAGTCAGCCATCTCCTCTGGGACTGAATGGCCAATGCTTAGGTAGCTGCCCAAAGTAGCAAAGTGGCTCTTCTCACTGTTGCCTTTTTTCGTGCAGTGTCCCCTCCCTTCCTGGCAGTGTCTCCTTGGTGTTACACTTGTTAGCCAGAACACCATGGCAAGTGCCTTTTTCTACATACACCTTCCTCAGTTTCCCCCTGTGAACAAGGATGCAGTTGTCCTGCGCTTTGGTGACCACTGATTCCTGTTTTCCAGAGGAAGGAAGGGAGGGGACCCTGCAAGCACTGCAAGAAACTGAGAGAACTATGAACCTTAGGACAAAAGTGGGCCAGCAGGCCACTCAGAGCCCTCAAAATTGACCATTTCAAGTAGGCCCTCAATTCAAAGGTCTTGACCTCTCCACTAGAAATCTAGTTAGCTATATCCTGTAAGGCTATCTGTCCATCTGTCCACCTGCCTGTGCTGTAGGGGATGGACCCAGGACATGCACTGGGCACGTGCTGTGCCTGTGAGCTGCACCCCAGGCTGTGGCTGATTAAAGGAAGGCGAGCAGGAATGTCAGGAATCAAGGTGGAGTGACTAGGCTGCTCAGTCCGCTCTCAAGTAAGGCACAGTTCTGGGGTGCACATTGAGGAAACATGTCTTGGGCACCATTTGGAACCAGATATTCAGAACTTTAAAATGTTGAGCTCCATACTTTAAGAATGTTTCCTAAAGAAAATGATCGGGAACATCACCAAGTTATGCATAAAGATGCTTATTGCAGGTTTGGGTACAATAGTAAAAGACTTTCAAAAATTCTCAGTGTTTTAACTGGAGGGCACCAGCTTGAGGTCAGAGTATAGTATGTTTCTGGCATTGACCTCAAAACAGATCAGGTAAGAGAATAAATAATGCAATGTGTTAATTATTGAAACTGTCCTACCAATTTGGTTTTTAAAAAAAAGGGAATAGAGAATTCTGTGAGAGCCGATCACAGTGTGATAGGTCACTTGTGAGAACAAGTTAGAAAAGACCTAGTATTTCTGGGCTCTTTCAGTGAGAACTGTACCTTTCTAAAAATGCAAAATAGCTATATTAAGGTTCAACGAGAAAGAGAATATTTTGTGGTCATTTTTGGCTTTTGCTCATTTTTACTCATATGTATTTTCTAACATTTTTTTTAGTAACTTCATTTTACTTTGGTAATTAGAACAAAATGACCAATAATTTTTATAAAAGGATTTGCACTTGGTTTCATTTTAGAAAAGCACTCTCATTTATTAAAAGATCACAACCAGAAATTGACTAAATTGACCCCCTCTGTTTGTCTCTGTTTCTCTCTCTTTGTCTCTCTCTCTGTCTCTGTCTCTCTGTCTCTCTCTCTCTCCTGTCTCTTTCTCTGTCCCTGTCCCTGTCTCCCCCTCCCTCTCCTTCTGTCTGTCTCCCCCCTCCCCAGTCCACTGGAGAGGAAGAAGATATTAGAGCTGGGAGTATAGTGGGGTGAAGGAAAATGTGCTGCAGTAGGAAGCCAGACCAATTTGCTGTGTGACCCTGTGCACATCATACACTGTCTTTGGGTTACCACTTACTGCCATATTGATAACATCAAATATTTGGATCTATTATCTCTGGAATTCTTCCGACCAAAATTCTATGTGTGAATAAGATCTGTGAGCTTCAGTGAGCACCTGGGGACACTGAAGTATGCCCAGCATGAATTCTTCGAATCTCTGTGACCCTGTGGGATGCTAAGAGCTGTGCTTGAGTCCCAGGTTCTGAGCTGCCCCCTCTCCAGAAGGTAGCACCTTAGAAAAGCCCATGTGTCTCAGGCACCATCTGGGGTCACTCGTCCTTAGGCATCTTGACCTCAGCTCACCAGAGAGTACTGTGAAGATGTCTGACAGGTTTTCAGAGCTTTCAAAGCAGTTTTATTCAGGGTTTTCTGTGATTTGGGGGGACTGGTCTCACTCATGAGAGGCAGGAGCCCAAGCCCCTCACATAGTGCTCAGCAAATGGAGTGAGGCCACAGCAGATGGTCTGTATAATGGGCTCTGTTTATATGCAAGATGCATCTGCATTTATGCACAAAAGATGGAGAACAGCTCTCTCTCTCTCTCTCTCTCTCTCTCTCTCTCTCTCTCTCTCTCTCTAGCTAGACTTTTCTTTTCAGAAGTGTTTTTGTTTTGTTTTGTTTTGTTTTTTTCCTGACTTAGGATGCCTTGAGGGCAGGTCTAGTAAGGCTCGAGGATCTGGGGATCAAACCACAGCATCCTGATTGCTCTGTTTAAGCAGTCACTTCAACAACTGAGCTAATTGGCAGGCCCCCCTAGACTTTTCTTTTCAAGCAAAATTCATTTTAAAAATTTTAAGGGGTACACACAGAGAATATCCAAACTGGAATTTTTGAGGGCATTTATACCCATTTTAGAAATGGGGAATCTGGAGACAAGAACATTTGAATTTATTTCAGTGGGACAGCTATTGGAGGTGTGCTGTGGACAGAGAACTGAGCTTGGGACCACAGGGTACCCAAAGGGACTTAACTGTAGCCACATATGCCTGTTACCCCTCTAGGCTCTTGGAGGCAAGGAGGGAGAGGGTAAAGTTCTGCCTGGGAGGTACTCTAGGTGCTACAAGGCCACCCAGCAAGAGGGTTCATTCTAAGTGTCTGGCAAGAAGGCAGAGCAATTAGGATTCTTGTATGTGGTTGATGAGCTTGTAGATGACACATCAGCTTCTGAAAGATATCAGCGTATGTCTTCCACAGCCCAGCAAATCCAATCCCCGGAGACCTGACACTCAGCAACAAGATGCATACATTTCACAAGCACATACACAGAAACAAAAAATATTCTTGCTAAGGAGAAAGACACCCACATCCCTGCATCTCAAGTATGACCCAAGAAGTGCTAAAGTGCCAGGCACAGTGGCACAGTCCTGTAACTTTAGCCCCTAGAAGGCTGAGGCAGGGGGATCACTGTGAATTCAAGGCTAGCCTAATTGGTGAGTTCAAAGCCAGCCTGGACTATTTAGTGGGATCATCTCAAATAAATAAATAAATAAATAAATAAATAAAACATGTAAAATAAGCTCTAAATGACAATATGACAGAGATTACATTTTGCTTTTTAATAGCCACTCTCCAAATACCCAATAAATAAAAGATTATTTTCCCAGGTTCCTGTGGAGCAAATTATAGTCCTGGCTAAATTCCAACCAATGATAAATTCTAACCAATGACCTATGAGGGAAACTGTTACAGAGATTTCTAGGAAATCTCTTTGATGAACACAAGCAAACTCCTTTTCTTCTGCTACTCAGAATACAGACATGGTGGCTGGAGCTTTAGTAGCCATTCTGAGCTGTTGTGAAACATCGAGAATGAGCCAAGACCTCAAATGGAACAAAAGAATGAAGAGAAGGAAAGCTGAACACCTCTGACTCTTGGGCATCAGAGAAGCCTGAGAAGACATGTTACATGTGAAGAGCTCCCTGTGAGATGGACAGGGAAGGAGAAGGAAGGGGGCTTCTGACATCATGGTGTGCAGGGAGCACAGACCAGTACTGGAAAATGAATGTGGGCATGGAATCTCAGTGCCACCCTAAGCAAACCCTTTCTAATGACAACACTTCTTCCTCTGCCTATAAGATAGGGATAACATTCTCCTCTGTCTTGCTGGATGGGTAAAGGTGAAGAGAGTTAATACTTGTGATGTGCTCTGGACACAGTCCAGTGACTGATGGCTGGGTGTGTACCTACAAAGTGGAAGCACACTGTCCTGCTTCCCAGGCTGCCCCATGTGTGACACAGCTGTGGTGGATTGATAATTGGTGGTCAGCTTGTAACACCCCGCTGAAATGAACAGCATGTGCTTGGTGTGAAGGGCCCACTTGAGGATCGTTGCCAACAACATAGAAAGGAAAAACTGGAGAGGAAGAAGGGCTGCTGTTGGTTCTCCTGAAGAAGCTTGTCATGCTGGCTTTCCTGATGTGAACTCAGCTGTTCTCATCTTCAGAAGAGCTTGGGACCTTGTCACTGAGGATAGCTGTGGTACCTTTCAGGGGAGCTCTGGTCCTTACTTTGAGCATTGTTTCCTGGCTCTGGTACAGATCTCTCAGTTGGTGCAGATCCTTCATCCTGCTGGCACAGACTTTCTGGCTTTCACCACTGACCTTAGGGCAATCCCAGTGCAGATCTTGAAACACACATGCATGAGATATTATCATGGGCTCTTGGCCTCCAGTTGGACTCATTGGGGGGCATCGTTATGGGCTCTAGGTCTTTAGCTGCACTCATGTAGGATGTTGTCATGGGATCCATGCCCTCAGCTCAATTCTTTGGGACTTTAGTGTGTAGACAGATTTCCTGCACTCTTTTGTATTTGACTCTTCAGGTGACTGCTATAAAATAATCCTATAAATTATGTGCCCTGTATTAAATTGTTCTCCTTGTAAGCCCTGACTACAACAACACCCATGAAGCCCACAATCAATATTCAACAAATCTTTTCAAATGTCCCATCCTGTGTCACTCCCTGGGTCAGGAGGTCACTAACCCACTGACTCATCTCTTGTCTTAGTCACTATCCTGTCCTTTGGACAGAATGCCCAACATCCAAAATGTAAGAGCAGAGGCTTGTTTGGCTGTTTTCAGTGGGCTCAGTCCATGGTCTGCTTGCTCAAAGGCAGAAATAGCATGACAGCAGGCCATGGTGGGGGACATCTGCTCAGCTCGTGGCATCCAGGCAGAAAAGACCAGGGAGGAACTAGAACAAAAAGACTCCTGTCAAGCTAGGCATGACAGCATCCACCTGTAATCCCAGCATTCCAAGGCTGAGGGAGGAGGACTGCTGTGAGTTCAAGGCCAGCTTGAACTACATAGGAAGACCCTGTCTCAAAGCAGTGACAACGGTGACAGTGAAACACACCTTTTCAGGCCAGGCCCTTAGTGACCACCTCCACATGGCCCCACCTCTAAACAGCACTTTCAGTTTTGAACTCTAATGAGTCCACCATTAATATGGACAAATCTACCAATGAATATAGCACCCCATGATCCAACCACCTTCCCAAAGTGCCCCCTCTGAACACATGAGGCTATGAGAGGACATTTTAGTTCTCAACTATAACATTTGTCCTCAAGTTGCTCATGATTTAAAAGAAAGTAAAGGAACAAGCACAAAACATAGCATCACATGTTGGACCATCTGACTTCAGCCCAGGAACCCAACTGAGGAATTAAAGTAATGACTGCCTCAGTGTGTGGACATAGGCTTGGCTGTGCAGGCCCATCATGGCAAGGGGCTTCAATTTCCCTCAAGTTGAGCTCTTCTTACCTCTCTAGGTGGCAGCTCCAGGCTGGTATCTTGTGGGAGCCTCTGCAGCAGGTCAGTCCTCATCTATGGGGTGTCTATCACAATATTTGTTGCTCTCCACGCAGGTCACTGCCAAGTTTTCCCTTCCTCCAGCAACCTGATCCTCCTGCTCAACCCTTATGGGCCTGTTGGAAACACACATGGCCAGTTTTGTAGCATCTGCCTCAGAGAAGGACATGGTTCTCCCCACAAGCTGCTTGACCCTGGGGTCTCTCCAAGCTCAAGGTTGTGCTGAGGAGTCCAGGTTCTCCTTCACCTTCTCTTGTAGCTTCTCTGGCTTCCCTTCCATCTGCACTGCCTGGAAGGACATGTGGGTGAAGCCTTACTTGACCCTCCCTGCCCATTGCCTGTGGGCCATACCATCAGCACATGGAACCTCTTTTGGTTCCCAGGATATCTCAAATTGCCGAGCCAGGAAGAGTCCAGGCTTTTCTTTCTCTGTGGTGCTATAAATGGGCTTCAGCCTCCAGACACAGCCTAAGATAAGGGTGCAAGAATCCACAATGACAGAAATGATCAGGAATGAAGCCATGTATGGTGGCACACACCTGTCATCCCCATACTTGGGAGAAGGAGACAGGAGGATCACTTGAACTGACAACCAGGCTAGGCTTCATAGTGAATTTAAGGTCAGCCTGAACTACATAGTGAGATTTTGTCTCAAAAAAACTGAAGAGAAAGAGAAAAGATACTATCAAGAATGAGAAACAACTTCTGAGGTGCAGAGGTCCGGGAACCTCTAGAACCTCACCAAAGGCTGGTGGGGATGGAAATGATACAGACACAAGGAAAAGCATTCCTCCACCTCAATAAATACAGATCTACCCTTGGATTCAGAAAGGCCATTCTTCAGTATGTTTCCAAGAGAAATGGAAACAGCCCTACAAAAGATGGAGCAGAAAGTGTAATAGCTCAATTCCTAATGATGTCCTAGCATAACCTATAGGAAAATGAATGAGCAAACCTGTGAATCTCTACCAGCAAGGACTATACAACAATAAAGGTAGGGAGGAAGCAAAAGTAACCCCAGGCACATTCAGGGATTTGACCTTTGACAAGGGGGCCATAAACATATGTTGGAGGAAAAACTCTTTAACGGTGTTGGGAAAACAACTATATAGAGCAAGAGTGGTGATATTAAACATCCTTGTCTTATTTCTGACAAAAATCTTTCAGTTTTGTCCATTTAGTATGATGTTGGATGTTAGTTTTATCGTAGATGGCTTTTATCAGACTGAGATAAAGACTATCAATTCTGCTTTTCTGTAGGGTTTTT
>NW_004524809.1:1557383-1578499 GCF_000260255.1 Octodon degus
CTTTCTCTTTCTCTTTCTCTCTCTTTTTCCTGCTCCTTCTTCTCTTCTCCTCCTTCTGCTTCTGCTTCTCCCTCTTTTTTTAGTTGAATCTTTCCCTGGTTGTGACATCAGGGTAAAATTTGCTTCCAGGAATCAGTTTAGGAACATTACTTTCCTTTTGACTTCATTAAAGAGTTTGAGAAATATTGGTGTTATGTCTTCCCTAAGTTTCTTTTTTTTTTTATGTTTAAATAACAACTTTATTGTAGTAAAGGAAACAGTGTCATAAATCTCCCTGAGTACTTCCTCTCACTTCACACATGCTTATCATGTCATTTTTGCCACTTTCTGAGCCAATTATAGAAGTCCTCTTTTGTGCCTTTTGTGATGCCGTGTGAAATGTGGAATGGTGCTGCCAGAGTATCAGCCAATGGAAAGACAGGTGCCTAAAAACATGGTGGTGGGTTCACACCCACCTTTTTCCCCAGAGCTTGCAGCCTTAAAACTTCTGGCTCTTCCCCAAAGTTAAATACTAATGAAAAGCAAACTTTTTGAATCAACTGAGGACCTGACATCAAAGCAGCCATGACAACACAAATAAAGACATTCAGAAGAAGGACTTCCAGAACAGACTCAGAATGCGGCAAGAGTTTTGGGCTCCACGTGTTCAAGCAAGAGGAAACATTGTGATGGGGTTAATGGCAATGTGTCTTTTACTGGAATAACATTTTTTTTTTATTCTTGATTTTATGTGTTTGGTACACAGTTTGGACTCGTAGGATCCTCCTGTCTTCAGCCTCCCTAGCACTGGGATCACAGGCTTTCAATGAAAAGCTCAACATGCCCAGGTGCAGGGCCAGTGCAGCATGTGGTGCTGAGGATCCAACCTCAGTCCCTGTGTTTGCTGAAGCAGACACTTAGTCCTCTGAGCTATCTCACTGGCCCTGTAATAACATTTTGAAAATTTCACACTCACTGTGGTTTCTGATCTTTCCTCATAATATTTTCTCTCTTCTTAAATGTGTTCAGGGGTGGAGTACCCCAGGCTTTCCATGGGGCCTTTGCCCTGCTTCTGTTGGGGCCCCTTATTCACAGGAAAAGAGAAGGCATTTGTGAAGAGTAAATGATTGCTGTGACAGAGTACTATTGTGAAGTGCTGGAAGAAGAATTGGTTTGACCTACAGTCAGATTTGACCTATTATGATGATCAGACATGACAGAGTTGAGGATAATGTCCACATGCCAGCGGACTGCATCAAGATCCCCACAGGGCATAAGTGTAGTGATATTCAGCCTCCAGATGGGAAGCCAAAAGATTTTTCTACTTCAGATTGTTTGCCAAGATGGAACATAATCAGTCATTGTGCAGAAAGCACAGGTGATTGTTTGGCTTGGAAATTCACACTTCAGGATTCCAGAACAATTACAGCTTGTATGGGCTCTGCTATCCTGTCAGAAAAGGCTGTTGTGGCTTCTTTGCCCCTTCCTTACATGTCCTGTGCTGCACCTACCTTTCAGTCATATGGCTACAGTCCTGATGGTGGTGCACACCTGGCAGGAATTGTCTATCCTGTCAATGGTCAGCCATATGCGGTGCCTTTCCCTAAATTTCTTATAGAATTCAGCAGTGAATCTGTTAGAGCCTGGGATCTCTTTTGTCAGTAAGTTTTTAATTATGTCTTTAATATCATTGACTGATGTTGACTTATTTAAAAATTTTATATATTGATTCATCTTGGTAATTCATATGTATCTAGCATCTGTCCGTTTCTTTTGTCTTTTCCATTTCAGCAGAATACAACTTCTCAAAGTAGGTACAGATGATCTTCTGGATTTCAGCAGGATCTGTTGTAACTTCACCCTTTTCATTCCTACTTGCATGGATTTGAGTCTTTCCTTTCCATTTTTCACAAGGATAAGTAATGGTTGGTCAATTTTATTTAATCTTCCGAAGAACCAACTTATTAATATATTGATTCTTTGTATTGGTTTCTTAGACTCCACTGAATTAATTTTTGCTCTGATCTTTACCATTTCCTCTGTTGTACGAGTTTTCAGCTTGCCTTGCTCTTCTTTTCTAGAAGTTTTAGGTTCAACACTAGATTGTTTATTTGAACTGTCTCTGTTTTGTTTTGTTTTGTTTTGTTTTGTTTTGTTTTGTTTTGTTTTGTTTTAAGACAGGGTCTCACTCTGTAGTTCAGGCTGGCCTTGAATTCACTAAGGAGCCCAGGGTGGCCTCAAACTTGCAGTGATCATCCTGCCTCAGCCTCCCAAGGGCTAGGACTACAGGTGTGTGGCAATAGGACTCAACTGTTTTTCTGACATGGCAATTCACTGTTATAAATCTCTTTCATAAGACTTCTTTCCTTTTGTCCCTTGAGTTTCAGTATGTTGTATTGGCATTATTATTTAATTTTAGAATTTCGAATTTCTTTTTTCACTTCATATATGATCCATTCATTGTTCAGGAGGGTGCTATCTAATTTCCATTTGTTTATGTTCTTGTAGTTCCTTTTGTCACTGATTTCCACTTTCATTTCACTATGGTCTGAGGGGCTTGCCCCGTAGCTCAGTTGTTTAAGTGGCTGCTTCAACAAAGCAGTCAGGCTCAGGTTGCTGTGGTTCAGTCCCCACAACTCAAGCCAGCCAAACCTGCCCTGAAGGCATTCGCAGAAAAAAAAAGAAAAAAAGAAAAAAGAAATCCTTATTTCACTATGGTTTGATAATATACATGGGATAATTTCAGTTCCTTTGTGTTTACTTAAGTATGTTCTGTGAGCTAGTATAAAATCTATTTTGGATAATGTCCCCTGTGCAGCTGAAAAAAATGAGTATTCTGATGTTGTGAAGTGGAACACTCTATAGACATCTACTAAGTCCATTTGTTCAAAGGCTTACATTCTGATACGCTTTGTTGATTTTTTTTTTGGTCTTGTTAATTCATCTATTTGTGACAGTGGTGTATTGAGGTCCACCATTATAACTGTGTTAGTGTTTATTTCATTTTTCATGTCTGTTAGTATTTATTTTATATAGTTGGATATGCTGATATTTGGTGCATTTATATTTATGATTATTATCTCTTCCTCTTGGATTGTTCCCTTTACAAGGATGTAAGGACCTTTGTTTCTCTGAATCAATCTTGGCTTGAAATTCACTTCTGCATATAGTATAGTTACCCCTGTTTTCTTCCAAGTTTCTGTCACATGAGATATTGTTTTCCATCCTTTGATTTTCAGGATATTATTTTTTTTAATTAAATGTGTTCCTTGTACAAAGAATATTGTTGGATCTTGCTTCTTGGTCCATTTTGCCAGGCTGTTTCTTTTGACTGGTGAATTGAAACCATTAACATTGATGATTATAACTGATAAACATTGACTTATCCTTGTCATGTTATTTTTCTGTTGTTTGTTCCCTTTTTTCTCCCTCTATTTAATCACTTGCTATGTCTGGTGGATTCATTATCTTTTGGATCATGGAGTTGTACTCTTTATTATCTCTTTCTAGAGTGTCCTTCACAATATTCTTTAGTGCTGTCTTGGTGAATTTTTGTCAGGTGTTCTTTGTCATGGAATTTTGTCAGGTGTTCTTTGTCATGGAAGTGTCTTAACTCTCCATCAATTTTGAAAGGTAGTTTTGAGGGGCTGGAGGTTGTTTTCTTTTAGGGATTAAAATAATTCTCACCAAGCTCTCGCTGGCTTGAGGGTTTGTGTTAAGTCTGATGTGGTTTGGATGGGCTTTCCTCAATAGGTCATTTTCTCTAACAACTTTTAATATTTTTTTCTTGTGTTGAATTTCTGGAATCTTGATTATTATATGCATTTATTTTTGATCATAGATAATTGGAGTTCTATATACCTCCACTTATGTGTATGTCAAATTCTTTTTCCCTGATTGGGAAGTTTTCTGCCATTACATTTGTGAATAAGATTTTTTTTTTTTTTGTCATTTGCATTATCTTTGCTTTTTTTTTTTTTTTTGACTCCAATCACTTTTATGTCATTTTTCTTTACATTATCTAGCAGCTGTTGGATTGCTTTTTCACAGTTCTTTTAGGAAATCTTTATTTTCATGATCACTAATCATAATCTTTTCTTCTATATTTGATATTCTGTCCTTACATTGGCTTGTTCTACTGGGCATACTTTCAATGGAATTTTTCATCATTTCCTGGATAGCTGTTTGAATCTTTTTCATGGAGTCCATTTTTATCCTATGTTGAGCATTCATGATTTACATCATTTCCCTAAGTACCTTTGTTTTTTTAAACTTGTATTTGCTCTAGAATCACTAAGCATGTCTTTCATTATGGTCATCATTTCTATAGTTATCTGATAAACTTTTATTTCTTTTTTCTAGATCCCTATTCATCTGCTTTTTACCTCTGCTATTATCATTTCAGAGAGCCCAGGTAGGTAGTTTTTCAATTGTTTGACCTCATTGTCCCCTGGATTTGCCCTTGATGGGCTGGAAACTGGGGTTACATCTTGCTTACATGTCTTCCCATTTCTTTCTCTTTTTTTAAGTTTAACTCTAGGTTGATGCTTATAAATTGCTTATAGCGAATAGCTTTATTTCTAGTATTTATTTATTATTATTATTTTTTTTTCGTGGAACTGGGGTTTTAACTCAGGCCCTTGTGCTTGCCAGGCAAGTGCTTATTCTACCGAGCCATTTCCCCAACCCCTATTTCTAGTATTTAAAACCTTTAGGAAATGACAACTTCTAAGAGATGCCTTCTAAGAGATGCCTTCTAAGAGATGTGTATGTGGCTTTTGAGTTTTGAGTCTGTTGCAATATCCTACCTCTTCAATGTACTGGGTATGTGAAGCTTATTTGACATAGGTCCTGATTCTTTGGCACTGGCTAATAGTACTGTGTATGACCCTCAGGCAATCTCTAGAAGAACAATTGATCAGAGCAATTATATCACCTTGGCTAAGTATAATCAGTAATACAATCAGTAATAATAACAGTTACAGCACACTGTGAAATTCATAATATTTTGTTAAGTGACATTCTGTGTGACTTGTAATTTTTCTGTTTTAATACTATTTTGTACTCTTCAAAAAATAAATTCAGAGGTTTAGAATGGCAAAAAACATAAATAAAATAAAACTAAGAAAAAATGCTTTAAAAATAAAAATAAAATGGCTAACAGGAAAAAAAATAACAGCATCAAGTACAGCTGAGAAAATGACAAATTGTGGCAACCATGAATTTGCCACGTTTAACTATATGAATTAATTTGTGGTTATATAACAAAATCTAAAGTAAATCAGAAAATTACATATAGTACAAATCCCCTCAATATAGCAACTTTACTATCAGGAGAGAAAATTTAAATGGGGTTAGGGAGAGAAAGTCAAGAAATAGAAGAGGAAGAGATTAGGAAAAAGGCTGGAGGACAACTGATTATGTGAACTTTGGGACAGTAGGGCAAAAGACAGGAGGGAAAAAAGAAATAAAGAAAAAGAAGAATATAACATCAACAATAAAAACTAGAAGAAGTGTTCACATTCATATAAAAATAAGAACTAACCAATAAAAAAGCAATAAACAATAACACAAAAATAAAAATAAAGGAAAAGATATTCATTTCAGAACATGTCTCTGCTTTCATTGGTAGACAGAGCCCAAATCCATGTTGCTTAAGCCCAGCAAATCAGCCATAGATTTATGGTCAGGTAATATATAATCCTAGAAGCCTGCATCTTTAATTCTATAAAAGTTCAGGCTGCATTCTGGCTGTAAGGCTGCAACCCAGTTTGATCACCCTGTAAAACACCATGTGCCTCCTGCCAGCTTGAACTTGGCTCCTGACTTCATTCAGGCTTGAATTCACTTCTGCCCTAGTCTGACACTCAGAGCCACTAGATACAGCCATCTTACAGCTGCTCTTAGTTCTGAGCTCAGTTGGCACCTCCGCAGAGAATCGGCCTCTCCTGGGGGATGTCTGAGCATTAGTGACTCACAGGCCACTATGTCAACTGCTTTGTCCCACTGGTGCATTTTATCACAGAGTCCTCTCAGGCTGACAGTAGTCACTGTGTGTCTGAAAGTTCAAACTGCCCCTCCCATGCAGCAAGTCAGGGCTCAGGAGGGAGGCAACCCTTCCTTCTCCTTCCTCGTTGAACTCTCTCTTTACTCTCCCTGTGGGCTTTGATTCTTGCTAAAGATCCTTACTGGGTCCTGGGGGCTCATTTCCTTCCTTCTTTTCTTCCTCACATCACTATATTCCAGTGTCTGGACATCAAATCTTGAAGAAGTTGTTTCTGTACTTTTCACCACTCTGCCATCTTCCTGGGAGTCTCATTGTTCAGGAAATGACTGTATTCATGCAGAAGTTTGAATCTAGACCCATATCTCTTACCATGTACTAAATTAAAATAAAAATGAAACAAAAATCTAAATGTTAAAACAGAAACAACCTGCTGGAAAATAAAATAGGTAAAAATCTTGAAGTCAGAGGTATAGGCAAGGACTTTCTGAACAGAACCCTGCTGGACAGGAAATAGTTCTGAGAATCAACAAATGGAAACAAATAACATTAAAAAGCTTCTACACAGAAAAAGAAAATAACCTCCAAAGTGAAGAGACAACCTACAGAATGGGAAAATGATTTTTTCCAGGGATTCCTCAGAGGGGTTATATCTAGAACACATTAAAAAAAACTAAAAAAATTAAACTCTCAAAACAAAAGATTCAATCAAAAAAAGCAAGCAAAATGAACAGACATGAGTGGGGTGGCCCAAGGCCCTGGGATCCTCATTACATCCAGTGCCCAGGCCCGGCTTGTGAGTGGGACTTCCCGGGGCCTGCTGAATCCTCATTCCAGCCAGTGCCCAGGTCAGGTGTGTGTGGAACTTCCTCCATCAGACAGGCCTACTGTGGAACTCTGCAGCAGAATCCCTGCAGAGAGGCTAGAGGCAAGACCCAACCAGCTGATCCAGGAGCAGAACATCTTGCCAGAGTGGCATAGCAGGTTCACCTCCAAGGGCTGCAGCAGGAAGAAGTGGAGCACAGCAGCCAGACCCAAGCCATACCCACCTGGATGAGTTTAAACTTGGTATAGCCAGACTTGGTGTTAAGGTAATAACTGCACCAAAGCTGTACACCAAAGGTCAGAAGACAGTGCTGTACAAAATGACAAAGAGAAGAAACAAAATGCATTCTGAGGCCCCAAGCCCACCCAAAACAAATGCAGGAGATAATAGCATAGAAGAAATTGGAAATCACACACCTAAAATATCTGAAATAATAGCATCTGAAGTAAAGAAACAACTACAGAAAGGTATAAAGGAAATCAGATCAGAAATAATTTTGGAAATAAAAAAGAAATGATGGTTTGTGAAGAGAAATAATGAAAGAAGTACTATAATGAAAGAAGTACTAAGTGCTTCTAAAGAAGACACTGATAAAAAATAGAGGAGAATAGAAAAACAATGGAAGGGGCTGGGGAGATAGCTCAGTAGAATAGGTGCTTGCTTGGCAAGTGCAAGGTTCAATACCTGGTACTGAAAAAAAAAAAATGATGGAATACTTGAATGAGCAATATAGGAAAGAAATAGAATGCATGAAGCAGATTCAATGAGCTATACAGGAAATTAAAACCTCAATCATATGCTGGCAAAACCGTTTGAATGAAAGTGAAAATAGACTTTCAGACCTTGAAGACACCATTGCAGTTAGTGAAAAGGTAAGAAAAGATCTCTTAAAAACAACTATGATGCAGGAAAAAATAATTCAACATCTGCAAGATGATGCAAAGATGGCCAATGTAAGACTAAAGGACATCAGTGAGAAAGAAGGAGTCAATACAAATGATATAAAAAGAATATGGGCAGAAGTAAAAGTAGAAAACTTCCCAAATATGGGGAAACAATCTGACATTCAGTAACTGAAGCATATAGAACTCCAAATAACATCAACTCACGGACATATAATAATCAAGATCCCAGAAATTCAGCACAGGAGCAGTATACTAAAGTCTATTAGAGGAAAGAAACAGATCACATTTAAAGGAAAACCCATCAGAATAATGGCAGATTTCTCTTCACAAACCATGAAGTCAAGAAGAACATGGAGCAAAGTACTATAAGTCTTGCAAGAAAATAAAATTCCAACGTAGACTGATATACCCTACAAAACTCTCAAGTTTAATGGAGAAGTGAAATACTTCCATGACAAAGAACAACTAAAGAATTTCATGACGACAAAGCCAACCCAACACAGACTACTGAAAGATATTCTAGAGAAGGATCAAAATGACCACAGTTCCATGAATGAGAATGGAAAGAACCCACCAAATAGGGCAAACACAGGAGAAAAAGAGCTATACAACAGCAGGTAAGTAACATGTCAGTACATCTTAATTATAACCATCAATGTAAATGGACTCAGTTCACCAATCAAAGGAAATAGACTGGCAGAGTGGATTAGGAAGCAAATCTAACAATATGCTGTACAAGACTTCATCAGTTGATTGGTTTATCTTCATAGTTTTGTCCAGCTGGTAATTTCAATAGTTCTACGATTTGTGCCTTAGAAACACAATGGTTTTCATGAATCATAAATAATGCTTTGTTCTGGCTTTATGGCTTATTGATTTAGAAATAAAATCAAAAATAAAAAAATAAAATTCTGCAAGATCAGAATTCAGTGTAGATGCTGCCAAAGTCCTTACCAATCTGAATGTGGGGAAATTTGAGAAATCATGTACTAAAATAAGAAAAAGTATTCTATACTATACATCTTAGTTTTGGAATATGTCTATAAAATAAACATATGCACACTGTTCTCAAATTATAGAATTATTTTGAAGAAAAAAATCATTTAAATCACATTCTCATTGTTAAATTATAAATTCTCTTCTAAGTCTAGAGAAGTGTATAAGAAAACTAAGAAATCTTATTGGTAAATATCACTTTTTGTGTTGTTCTAGATAGGTTTTTTTTTTTTTTTTTTAATTTTATTTATGTGTGTGTGTGTGCGCGGCCAGCTCAGCCCACCAGGGGGCGGGGCTGGCTGACATGCGGTGCTGGGGGATTGAACCGTGGTCCCTGTGCTTTGCTAAGCTTGTTCTAAGTAGGTGCTTTAGACCACTGAGCTATCTCACCAGCCCTCTAGATAGGTATTTAATCGATAGATCTTCATTTGGCCTCTGATCTGCTTCTTGATTTTGAATTTTTTGGGTTTTTTTTGTATTAATGTTTAGCTTTGGATTTTAGTTATGAGCTTTTACTGTTTTTAATGTGAAAATATGTGCTCTTGTATTTATCATTCTTTTGTTCACACTGCTGTGGTCTGAAATTTCATACTTCTTGTTATCTGTTAAATCCTAAAATCCTATGAGTAGGTTTGAGACCACTGTTCTTGATCCTTCATTTTATTTTTTAATTCAATGAGACTTTTGGTGTGTGTATATGTGACATGCATGACAATCTTTACTGCTCTCTACGTTGTCAATTGTATAAAAGTTATAAACATATTTTCATTTTATATACAAAAAATGAACAGACATTTTACAGAAGTATAAATGACCAATAAATAAATGAAAAAAGTTTGACCTGGCTGGTTATTAGATAAATGCAAGTTAAAACAACCAGGAAATTCTACCTTACCCTACAAAGAATGGCCATCCTCAAGAAATCAAATAACAAATACCGGTGAGGCTGTTGGGGAAAGGAGCCCTTCTACAGTGTTGGTGCGAGTGCAAACTAGTACAATCACTATGGAAATTAATAATACAGAGTCCTCAAAAAATTGAAACTTGAAATTTTATTTGATCCCCCAAGTCCCCTTCTAGGTGTCTTCCTGAAAGAGTTACAGACATAATATTACAATGGCCTGTGAATACCCGTGTTTATAGCAACACAACTCATAATACCTAAATCTTGGAAGCAGTATGTTCATCAACAGATGAGTGGATAAAGAAAATATGGTATTTATATACCAAGGAGTACTAGTCTACTATAAAGAAAGATAAACTTGAATCATTTCACAGATGCATGTTGAGACTACATTGTTAAGTGAAATAAATGAGACACACAAACTTACATATCACATGGTTTCTTTTATATGAGGAACTTAAATTATAAATAAAGAACAAAATAAAATATAGATAAGAAGAAGTAGGGAGGTAGATCTTTCTCAAAGAGTAAGAGGGTCAACAGATGGAGGGAGGAAGTAGGAGGGAAGGGGTAGAAAGGGATTTAAGATGTGTTGCGTACATGTGCTAATTTCATGCAAGCAATGTAAACATTATGTACTGCAAACACAGAATAATATAAACTTTTAAAATCTGTTAAAAAATAAAGTAAAAGGACACTATTCCCTACATTAACAGGGAGGAATGACAAAATAATTATTCTGATCTTTACAAACACAAAAAGTAACTTTTATATAATTCTATTTACAGTAAGTTTGATAACTGGCAAAAGTAATCTGTGGTTATGGGAGTGGTTACCATCTGGGGGGAAAAGGAATAATTAGTGACTATAGGAGGATTCTGGAAAAGCCCTACACTTTAAACTTTGGGATGATGACCTGGGCAAATACATAGATAAAACTCCACTGAGCTCTATGCTGAAGATTTGTGCATTCTACAAATACTTACTTATACCTCAGCTTTGAAAATGTCACTTGCCTTAAAGACCCACAGAGGCTAATATAGCAAAGGTAATATCCTCCTGAGGTGTCAGGAAGAGGAAGCAGGAGCACCACAGCAAGTGAATAAGAGCTGGCAGGGTCTCATGAGCCAAAGGGGCCCCCTCCAGGGGAGGCCTCTGAATTGTGACCAGACTTGGATTTCAGAAAAGATCCCTCTGCAGGTGGGAAGAGGTGTTAGGGGGGCACCAGAGATCCAGGAACGGGCGGGTATGTGGCCTCACCTCAGCTGGCAGGGAAAGGAGCTTCAGGAACACTCAGGAGGAAGGTGAAGGTTGAGACAGGGGAGAGGATGGGTAAGGAGATTTCCAGGTCCCGGTCATCTGTGTTAAGTTAGAGCCATTTACATACTGAGAACAGCACAGGAGGAAGTACATTTTTAAGAATCATGATGATGGCCCACGTGTTGTTTGTGCCTGTCCAGTTCTTGCTTCCCCTTTTTGTTGGGACAGAACTTTGCTATCTCTATGGAGAACTAGTTCCCCACCCTCAAGCCATACAGCCGAGGTAGGTGTGGCCTTCTTGATTGGATCTAGGACATGTGACTCAGGTCTGGCCAAGCAGCATGTTTTAGGTCTCTGGCCACAGTGATTGGTTCAAGGATTGGCACATGACCCACACTGAACCAGTGAGAGGCAGCCCTGATAATTCTGGAATCACTGGGAAAGAAGTGAGTCTTTCCTGAGGGGCTGCTAAGCTGGTGGAATATAAACTGACCGCCAGTCATATGGGGATAGCCTGCTTGACAATGAAGCCAGCACTTGAGGAACCAGAGCTGAAAGAATAAGAGCCCTATGCCTGGGTTGTTTGGAATGCTGGATTCAGCCATATTTGAAGGTGAACCCGAACTTTTCGTCTTCATGAACCAATGGATTATCTACTTGGAGTCTTGGAATTTTTGTCTCTTTTAACTGGAAGTGTTCTAATTAGTACAGAATCCATTAAAAGCTTTCATATGGGCACAGAGTTTCCGTTCAGGATGATGAAAAAGTTCTAGAAATGGGTGGATGGCAGTCCCACAACACCATGACTGTACCTAATGCTTAATCATACACTTTGAGTGGTTAAAGTGGCAAATCTTTATTTTCTCACAAGTTAAAAAATATCTTCAAAAGCTTTTATAATCCTAGTAAGAGAGAAAAGCTTTAGGTCAAGGAAACATAAAATGGTTCCATAAACAACATTGATGCTGACAAAGAGTTTGGAAGACAGCTGGAGAAGAGCTGACGTGGAGCATGCAATGCTCCAGGAGGGAGCAGGCACGCACAGCTCTGGAGGAAGGAAGGAGGGACGCCCACAATACTAAGCCATTAGGTCGTCCTGATGCACTGGGTATGGGAAGAGTCTGGAAGACCGGGAGCCAGACCAGGATGGCCTTGAATGCTAAGATGCCTTTTGATTAACCCAGCCAACAAGCCTGTTGACCTGAGAAAGTGCCTAGAAGTTCCCACAAGAGCTGGCTAGATGTAGAGCCAGGGCCTAGTTCCAACATCATAAGGTAGTAACATTCCTAACTTCTCCTGTCCTAAATCACACTGCCTTCCCAGCATGGCATATCTGGAGCCCCTGGTCAAATACGAGTGAACCGAGCCAAGGACTCTGCCCTGTGCAGCCCACTCCTCCCATGACAGGCTGGAGGCTCTGTGGACCCACATCTGGGTGCTGATGTAACTCTCCAAGTCTTCTCACCCCCACTGGAAGTCAGAGCTCATGCTGGCTATGGCCCCCAGGCTCCATGTCAGCTGGCCCTATGTCCCCTCAGTCCCACCTCCTATTGTTTCTCCCTGGGCTCCCTGCCCTCTGGCCATGCTGCAAACACACCACTTCTGTTCTGTCCTGGGACTTCTGCACTTTCTGATCTCTGCCCAGTACACGAGTTCCACAGAGGCACCTACCTCATCGTATCTGTTCTGATTGCTCCTGGAGAAGCCTTTGCTGGAAAGGCAGAGTCCCTGCCTCTCCCTCTGCCTTCTTGGTGCTCCATGCTGTCCAAGGTGGCTTTTTCCTCCATCTGAATGTGAGGGATTCTGTTTCATTACCTGTTGTGATCCTAGCACTGCAGACAGCCACTGGCCCAGAGTGCTGGTGAGGTCTCTGCAACAGGGGCAGCTGGGCCAGGGGTACAGCAGGGGCTGTCCAGGGCACCTGCACATCAGTACCAGGATCAACCCAGACAGGGCTGCTGGCTTCCAGGCCAGGGCCTCCTCTGTAGTTTTCCTCCAGCCTTTGCCACTTAAGGGACTGGCAGGCCTTGGGACTTTTCTTCTCTGATAGGACTATGGCAGGGCAGGAAGATCAGTGAACAAGGAGAGTGAGGTGGGTGTGTGGGACAGAGATGAGCAAGTACACTGTTGCTTGCACGGAGATGCAGATGATGACAAAGGGCAGCGGTGAGGAGCCCAGAGTTGGGCATCACACCTGGAGCCTATCCTGACTGCACTACTGTCTGGCTGCCCACCCTGTCTACTGAGAGGGCCTGTCAAAGCGCCATCATCCAAGGCAGCTATTTCTGAGATGGAGCTGTGTACAGGGTCTCATGGCACTTTGTTCTTGCATAGCCCACTGTAAACAAGGGCTGACCTTGGTGGCCACTGGAATACTGCAGGTGACTGTGATGACCTCTGAGTCTAGCTCCTGAAACAGCCTGCTGCTCCTACTTGGCCTTGCACTCTGCCCCCCCTCCCCGCCCCTCACTATGAGGCTGTTGTCATGGGGCAAGGATGCTCATAGGGAACTTCTGCTTGGAGAGGAACCAGGGGCTCCAGCTGGGGGTGGTAAGTGGCCACTTGCACTTGGCCTCTTCAGATGTAAGAGACTCCAGCCAGAACTGCAATTCTGACTCATCAGGACTGGGAAACAATGCTGAATTGTTGTTTAAGCTCCTAGTGTTGGTTGGTGTGATTTGCTATGCAGCTATAGATAACTGATACGTTGTCCTCCTCTTCATTATTGATGTTCACTGAGAAATTCCTCTGGATTTTCCTTCTTAAGAATTCTCAGGTATATATTCATATGAACACATAATACCATTTTGCAGGCAAAAAAAAAGATTGAGGTTCAGAGCTGTGAAGTCTCTCCCCACTATACCCTTGATCTTATGAGCTTTAGGGTAACGCCTGAGAGTCAAAAGCTACCTGTGACCTAGGCATAGTACAATTTGGGATTACAGGAGGGAGGGAGGGATCTCAGAAGCTGTCACCTGGTATTTGGGCTCCCCAGGTTGGGAGGGTGGGGTGGTGAGAACCCTCCAAAGGCAGCCTCCCTGTCCCCAAGCCCTGATTCTCAAGGTGAACCCTGAGGCTGATTTGCCATGGTGAGTCCTGACTCTGGTGGCACACAGGCCAGCATCCTGAGTTAACAGTGGCAAACAGTCTTTCATTAGTGCTTGGGGCTTCACTGTGATGGAGCTCTGCACCTCCATGACTCTGTGGCATCCCTAGCAGGCCAGTGTGGCACAGTCCATGTTATTTCTGGGGCCACTGAGGCTGGAGAAGTTGAGCAACATGGGCAGCTTCAAGGGCAGAGGCCCAGCAACACCCAGCAACTGGATGTTTTTGGCAGTGCTCATGGGTACTCTGAGGGAAGGTCTTGAGGAGGGGAGGAGACAGGTTCTCAGATAGGAAGATGGCTTGGAGGCCAGGATGGGCCCGAAGGGCAGGGCAGTTCCCAGCAGGCTCCCAGGGGTGTGCCAGGGTAGGAAGAAAGATGAGGTGTGGCAAAGGACCTTGCATCCTGGGTGGAAGTACAGCTGCAGGGTGTGTGCAGGAGTGATCTTGGTGTGGTTCCAGCAGTGGGAGGAAGGGGCTTATTTTACTTGTTTGGGCGGAAATCACCCATGTGATTCTGTTCTCCCTGGTGGATACACTGGGGCTTCATCCAGCCTTGGAAAATGCTCTCAGTCTATTATCCCTTTTGTCTGTCACAAAGGGCAGTGAGAGATCCAGATGTGAGCAGAGGCCTTTCTGCCCCATTGCTGGGCTGCCAAGAACAGCTGTGCAGGCTGCTCACTACACACAGGCACCAGACCAAGGGAACCCAAGTCCAGCGCTCCTTTTCTCCCGAGGCGCATGTCTGCAATGTTGCATCTGCCCAAAGAGTTCTTTTTTCTTTCTTAATGATCTGAAATTCACATTGTAATGGGTCAACTCACATTTTAGACTATACATGGAAATCTTGTGTTTTCTGTTGTGTAAATGTATATTCACCCACTGTTCTAGGTTGTTTAGTAAATAGTGGCTGTTTCTTGCTGTTTGCTAGATAAAATTCCTACCTCACCAATTCCTGTTAACAAAGTTAGTTTACAGAGATGACTTCAAAAGAAAATTAAATGGGTTTTAACTTCTTGTAACCTCGGGCAATGCAAGGCTGCCTGCAGGTACTCAGGTGCAAGATAACCAGAAACTAAAACAAAAACCCCAGGAAATTTAGTTTGGGTAGTGGTCACAAGGACCCTGAAAGCATTTTTTTGTGTCAGACAATGAATTTGTTTACCAAGTGGAATGTGGTTTCAGGTTTTAAAAGCCTCCATGCTTCCTGGGCTAGCTGCCTTTCAGTCCTCTCCTGTGTGAGAGCTGATCGGGGCCCTGAGCTCAGTAATAAACGGCTTTCCAAATTCCAATCTGGCTGATCTGGTTCTTATTCTGAGTGACCCATAACACACATAATCTAAAGTTCATCCTTTTAAAGTATAAAAATTGGCAGTTTACCATTCACTATGTTACATAACTATTGCCGGTATCAGTCTCTAGGGCATTTTTTTTTTTTTTTTAATTCCTTTTGGGGTTTTTTGACACAGGGTCTTGCTCTGTACTTCAGGCTGGCCTTGAGCTTTCAGCTCAACCTCTGGAGTGCTGAGATTACAGGCTTTCCTCTCCATGCCCAACTGTAGGGCATTTTTGTCACCCCTCAAAGCAACTTTATAACTTAACTCTCCCCTTCTCCCATCCTTTGACAATTACTAATCTGGTCTCTATAGACATTATTGTTTTGGAGTCCTATGATTTATAGCCTTTTGTGTTATTTTGGTTTTAAGATTTATTTTTGGAGGAACCGGAGATTGAACTCAGGCCCTTGCGCTCACCAGGGAAGCACTTATTCCACTGAGCCACCTCCCCAGCATTTATAGCCTTTTGTGATTAACTTTTTTCATGTAAGCTGTGTTTTCAAATTCTACCCACTTGTGCCATTCATTTTTTGTGGATAAATAATATTCCACTGTGCACACACTCTGCCTTTTCTGCAGGTGTTCCTTCATGGACATTGGGGTTGTATGCCCTGGTCATTATGAATAATGATGTAAAGCTTCTTGTGTGTTTGTGAGCACATTTCTGTTCTCTGCTTAGATGTATGTCCAGGGATGGAGCTAGAGGGTTACATGATAATTCTATATTTGCCTTTTGACTCACTGAAGTGTTTCCCAAAGTAACCACACCGTGTCACACCCCCACAGCTACGGTTGAGGCTTCCCACAGACCCATATCCTTGTCAGTACTTGCTGTTGCCCATGGTTTGTATTATTTTGGCCTTCCTGGTGGGTGGGCTGTGCTCCCTCACTGTGGTTTTGACTAGCATTCCTCTAATAGCTAATGATGTTGGGCATCTTTTCATGTGCTTATTGGCCATTTGTGTGTTTTCTTTGGAGATGCATCTATTTAAATCCTTTGCCCATTTTCCGTTGTTTGTCCTTTTAATGTTGAATTGTACAAGCCTCTTTTACATTCTGGGTATCAGCTCTGGAGGAGATGTGTAATTTGCAAACATTTCCTTCCATTCTCTGTGAACTGCCTTCTTCTGACTCATGCTGGGCTTTCTGTGTCAGCTAGCGTGTCTCCCACTCTCCCACCATGAATCTGAAAGCGGTCCCTGAGGGATCTCACTGAGAGGGTGGCTTCACCCTTCAGGACTTGTACAGACGGCTCACCCTGTGCCAGCTCGGGGAGTCAGACCCTGAAGATGGAAGGGGAGCTATGTATGAAGCCCCAAGCCTGGCTGTGCCCAGGATGTGTAGATAGGTCCTTCCCTATCCTCCCCAGCAATGCCAGCAGCCACACTGTCTGGACTCTGCCCCTGTCACACCAAATCACTTTGGCTGCCTGGACTTCTCTGTACTCTCCAATCAGCTGCCACCCTCCAGTTGTATGGGCTCCACCCCCATTACACTATGTCCAATCTGCTGTGGATGCCTGGCCTTCTCCCTTGTCATAGCACCCTCCAATCAGCTGTGTCTGGCCTGATCCTACCCCTATTGCTCTCCAATCAGCAGAGGCTGACTGGACTCTACCTCTGGCAGTCTCCAACCAGCTATGCATGCCTACACCCAGCCCTGCTGAGCCTCACCTTCTGTGCTCTGACCTGAGTACCTACACTCCAGGGCCCTGTAACTTTGCCTCACCATGGATGCTGCCAACTTCTCAGAGGCTCCAATCTGCTCCCTCCACTCCCGTCCTGGAGGTGACACACCCTGAACTTGCCTTGGATTCCCCATAACACATCTCAAGACTTCAAGCACCTCTGGCATGGCCTCTAGCTCAGTAGCCCTGAGGGTCTGCACCCTCATAGTGTCCTCGAACCCAAGGTGCAGCAAGAACTCAGCAAGCATGCGAGTACCCTTTCACCTTGGTCTCTAGAAAGCTCCATTCTGCCCTTCTAAAAATGGGAATAATGCTGCCTTCTGGGCTGTCTTGAGCCACAGAGGAGACTTATGTTTGGGAAACACACCTGGACTCTTGGGTTAGCTTCAGGGCTGGATGGGAAAACTGAGACCCAGGAGACCTCAGTAGTTTCCAACTGTGTTCAAGTCACCAGGGCAGCTGGCAGAATAAGGACCTGGGCTCTCACCCTCACTGGAGCAGGGTCACTTCTGGGATGGCTGCAGGATTTAGACGTGTCCACTGTAATGGGAAGGCCACTCTGGAGAGATGAGGCCCATGGTGCACAGCTCTGGCCCTATGGGGCTGTGGATCCCTGGGGAGGAGGAGAGGGACAGGGAAGAAGCAGCTGCTCCTCCACAGGTGGGCAGGACTAGAACCAAGTCACACCTTGGCCAGGTGTGTGCCTCGAGGGGTGGTACATTCACTGTCATCGCTGCTGCCTTTGCTTTACCTTCCTGTCAAGACATGTTTTGTCTCTTGTACAGGGTGGGAGACTCGTCCAACTCTGCTTGACGGTGACTTCCTAACAATATCAGTTCCAAACATGGCTATATCTCTTCCTTCTTTGCTATTACTTCCCTTCTTGGATGGTTGCTTTGTCACTTAGCCCCTGGGAATTGAAGTTGCATTTTCTCAGGTTTTATTTCTTCTCTGATTATGCATAGGGTCCTGAGATGCACAGTGGAAAACCCACACTTCCTGGACACAGCCATAGCTTGGGGCATCTGACATAGCTCATCCTCTGTCCCTACACATGCACAGGTAACTGGAGAGAGGCCATGTGTTTTCTATGGGCTTCTCAGAGTCACCTGACTATGCTCACTGGACAGTCATAGCCTCTGATGTGGACAATCCTCAAAGTCGCCTTCCAGGTCACTACCTGTTCAGTTCTGATGGACACTGTGCCCCCTTATTTGCTTCCTCCATGCTCTTCGTCTTTCCTCACTCCACCCCCACCCCAAGAAATAAAAGTTAAAAGTGCACAGGTCCACAGCACACCAACTTCTGCAGTAGGGATGTGTCTCCTAAATGTCACGTGTTCTGAAGTGCATGTGCAGCCATGTGTATGGGGTTTGGAGCAGGCCCTTTGGGAGGAAATTAGGCTTGGATGAGGTCATGAGGGTGGAGCTCCCAAGATGGCATCAGTGGTTTTCTAAGAAGAGGGAGAGTCCTGAGCTGGCACATGTCCATATACCTTCTCATGAGGCGATGGCATCTTGTAGATGGTGTCTGGGGTACAAAAACACAGGGCTAAAGCCTGGGACCTGCATCCTGTTGGTTAAAAGAAATCACAGGGAGGGTCTGGACTCAAGGGAGAGAGGCTGACACAGGACCTGATTGCCATGAGGTGAGATTCTTCAGGGCCACCAACCACAGACACACATTTCCTCTGTAGCAGAGCTTCTCTGAAGAACTATGTGCCCTCGCTATCTCCACTTCCTCCCGTTTTCCTTAACCTCCTCTGGTCAGGCTTTTGCAGTTCTCCCAGGGCTTATTTCAAGGTCACGAATGTTCTCCAAGTAGCAGTGTTTAGTCAGTTCTTGGTCCTTATTGTGCTGGCTCAGGATGTGTGACTCTGCCTGCTTCTCTGGTTCCAGGTCCCAGGTCTCCCCTTCTAGCCTCTTTGTGGTTCCCTTGGTCCCCCAACCCCCGAAGGTCAAGGTGACCTGAGGCTCAGGACTCACCTGCTGCAATCTGACCCAAACTCACGTTTTAAATACCACTTAGAGTCATGTGCTGCATAATAAAGTTCTGGTTGGTGATGCATTGATAGTACAATGGTGGCCCATGAGATTAAAATGGGGGGAGCATAGCCTGCTGCCTTGGGACCTTGCAGCCACAGTGACATCATAGCCAAATGTCTTCCTCAGTGTATTGGTGGAAACACTGCCAGTGGTTAACAATAGAGCGTGTACAGCCACATATGGCTCAGAATATTCTGTCAAGATGATAGATTCTCAAGCCAGGTCTAGTGCTGCATGCCTGTAATCCCAGCACTCAGGAGGCTAAGGCAGGAGGATTGCTGTGATTTAAGGCTAACACGGGTTTCACAGTGAGTCTAAGGCCAGCCTGAGCTACACAATGAAACCCTGCCTCAAAAAAAGGAATAAAAGAAATTAATTTTAATAATATATCATTTAACCCAACAAAACCAAATTATTACCATCCCAATATGTCATTGATATAAAAAAATGAGAAATGAAATGCATTTCATCATTTTTCCAAGTCTGGTATGTATGTCTCACATAAAGCACATCTTAGTTTGGGTCAGCTAAACTCCAAGCACTCAACAGGTCCCTATGGCTGGTGGTCACTACTCTGCTAATACAGCTCTAATCAGCCGTGGTCTCCATGGTGTTCAGAGAACAGAGGAACAATGCAACACCACCTCAAGAGCAGCCTGCAAAATCAAGACTGTGGAAGACAGAGGAAAACCCACACAGGGTTCCGTTTCTTCAAAAAACATATTGTAAGGAGAGAAGAGAGGTGGAAAGGAAACCTAAAACTAACTGAGTTGCCAGAGACATATCAAGTAGGTGGTGGGGTCTGGGGGAAGAGTTCTTGTTTGTTTCCCAGAAGAAAGAGACCATCTGTGTGCCACTTCGTGATGTTTATGACAAAATTGGAAATCTCAGTGCTGACCAAATGTTTGATGGTATCTGGGGTTATAGTAGATGTAATAATGTCACTGTGGACATAGAGTTTCTAAGGTCATCATCTTTTAGAGAGACACACTGGAATATTTATGAAGGCAGATGGACAAAACATGAAGCTTGAAGTTTGCTTCTGAAGAATGGGACAGGGGACAGGTGGGTGGGAAAAAATGGAACAAGAAGGAAAATGACAATGGAGTGATGAATTCATGTTATACTATTCCATCTATTTTTGTACTTCTTTGAAGTTTTTCATAGTAAAGAACAATGTAAGGAAGTTGGAATGGTTTGGAAAAGAACAAGCATAGTGAAGGCCACAGGACAAGAAGACCTGGGAAGGTCAGGGCACCAATCAGCCAACTCATCAGTGTGTCCCAGGCTGGTCCCTGCGTGGCTGGAATGTGGACAGTGCCCCTCAAGGTCCACATGGAAAGGCAGGGCCCTGGTGGCACTATCAAGGGTACTGTGGAGATCAGCCCAGATGTGGAGCAGGAGGGATTGGAGGGGGCTGGGGAAAACCTGAGGCTTCTGCTATTCACAGCTAATGACTGTTGTCATGGAGCCTAGAAATTCATGTTTCTGGGTCTTTTTTTTTTATGAGAATCTGAACATTAGGAAATTTGTATAAAATTTTTCTTTGTAAACCACCACTCTGAAGGCCAAATGAAATTTATCTATGAGGTGATTCACCCCATAGACATCAGCTTGAAACCCTGACCTATCATCTACATTGTTAGCTTCCTTCTCTGTAAGGCCACTGCCACATCTCTGTCTACTTCCCCATAGGACTACGTTTTGATAAGGCTGAGATCACTCTCTTGTTTACAGTTTAATCATACACTCCTGGTTTGTTTCCTGGTATTCTATAGAGCTCAAAATATACATGGATGGATGGATACATAAATGGGCAGATGGGTGGATAGATGAGTGGATGGATGGATAGATGAATGGAGATGGTTTATTTATTTATTTATTTATTGAGAAATAAATATGAATGAGACAGTTTCACAGCTGATTAATAGGACAGTTTTGATAGTCAATACACTGTACATTGTTATCTTCTTAGTGGTTATCCATAGTACAAGAAACAGACAAGATATTCTGCCCAAACACTGTTAGTACACCTCTTCTCATTGAATTAAGCTAAAGTAGCTGTAAATTT
>NW_004524809.1:1579554-1592660 GCF_000260255.1 Octodon degus
CATTCCACATGTGATGGGCATTTGGGTTGTTTCCAAGATCTGGCTATCACAAATTGTGCTGCTATAAACATAGGTACGCATATATCACTATGATATGATGCTTTCAGTTCCTCCGGGAAAATTCCCAGTAGCGGCATAGCAGGCTTGAATGGGATTTCCAGTCCTAGTTTTCTAAGGAGTCTCCACACTGATTAAGAATGGAGATGTTGAGGGGTTGATGGATGCACCGATGAGTACACAAATGGGTGGGTGGGTGAATGGAGGAGTAAAGAGCTCATAGTCCTAGAGGAAGACAGTGCATAGTTGTGAATTAGTCTGATTCCAGAGATAGAAGCAGACAGGTGACTTGTTTTCTTATTTGTATGCACATGTCACAACCATTAGCAAACTCTTCTGTTGGAGCCAGAGAGGACCAGACTGTCCCTTTGTGGGGCTGCCAGCCTCTGTGCCTAGGATGGGATGTCTGGAGCACAAATCTACTCACGCTGAGAGCTGTGCCTTTTGGCCCACACAGCCCACTGTGGTCACTCGAGCTGAGGGCCCCTGAAGGCTGTGCTCTGTCACATTCTTTTCCCTGCCTCGTGTGCCACCACCTCCTGACCCCAACCTGCACAGGAAGTAGCCTGTCTGGCCCCCTTCTGAGCCCCACCCTGCCTATGCAGTTCATGGCTTGAGGCCAGGATGGTGCTGGGACATGGGCTTCTCTGGCTGAGAACGGATTGTTGTGGGCCTCAGTCTTTGTAGCCTCCTCTGGCTTCTACAAGAGATGGCGGGAACCCCCTTGCCCTTGGCTGTGCACGCACAGAAGGCTCAGCAACTGTGGGGTCAGTGCCCACTATGTCTCTGGACTTAGTGGGATCATTCATTTCCTGCTGGATGATGGCTCTGAGTGACCAGTACCCCTTGGCTGGCAGTGCTGAGGGCCCAGGCTCTGACCTCAGCTAGGTCAGGGCCATCACCATCAGTAGCATGGTGGAGGTGTTGTTCTACGCTCCTCACCTATCCAATACTTCGCAAGTAGTGTCTCATTCAACTCTCATGATGACACAGTGACAGAGGGAACTCTGCTCTCAAAACAGCTGAGGAAAACACTGCTACAGTTTCATTTTTCAGCAGGAGAGAGCAATGAAGAACCTTTGCTAAAGGATCTTTCCGTCATTTGCCAAAGGGACTTTGTAGGTGTGACTATACTTAGGGATCTTAAAATAATAAAGTTATCTGGGATTGTCCCAATGAGCCTGATCTAGTTACAGGAGACATGAGGCAGAGAATTTGTTCTGGCTGGAGACAGAACAGTGGGGCAGAAGAAGAAGCCGGGTCTGAAGCAGGAGATGCTTAAGCAACGTGGAGACTTCCCACAGTGCCATGTGGGAAGCAGGAGAAGGGGCACCAAGCAGACGAACATCAGGGAAGTGGAACTCAGCATACAGCCTGGATGAACTCAGCAGCAGGTTCTTCCCCAGATCATGCAGGTGAGAACCCAGACCACCAATACTCTGACTTCAGCTGGTGAGATTCTAAGCAGAGAGCTCCTGGGCTACTAGACGTCTTCCTTCAGGACTGTGTGATGATACATATCTGTGGATTTAAGCCACTAAGTGTGGTCTGGTTTATTATAGCAGGATTAGGAAATGAATATAGAAACTCAGTGAGTGTCACACAGCCAGCCAGGGGTGGAGCTGGTAGAACTCCATTCTGGCCAGGGTGGACAGATATTACTGAATGCCTGGGATACTGCATGGAGACCTCAGAAAGGCAACACTTCAAGTGCAAGTAAAAGGGATGGTGGCTCTCAATTGAGTTAATTGTATCCTAGCAAAAGAAACTCTAGTTTAGCTTTTAACCTACCTTTGTTAAGATATTGTCACTCCTTCCCCACCCTTGTTAAGATGTAGGTATTTAAGCAGAAACAAAATAAATAATGAGGCTGGACATGCTTTTGATCTAGTGTCTCCCACCCCCAGAACTATCAGAGCAGACCTGCCTGACCTCTCCATCTTAGTCCTCTAAATGTGGCAATGGTGATGGTGGCCCCAGTGGTGGCCCTACACTGCTTTCTCCCAGGTTTCCTTTATAGGAAGTGGTTTCCAGTCATAGCCAGCCTGGCCCTACCTACAATGTGTTTAGTTTATCTAAGCCAAGTGTTGGGAACTTTGTTCCTACAAAGTTAGGCCAAAAGAGTGACATGGATACAAGGGGTGGAGCCCAACAGTAAGGAATGGTGGGGACTGTGGCAAAGAGGAATTCTAGCCTACTGTGCTGGATAAATGTGAGACTACAGCATTGCCAGGTTTCAATTATGTCAATAAAAATGGGACATTTTTATTTATGTGTGACATGTCCCGATATATTGATACTTAAAACAACTATGTAGTTAACATTATAGTAGTCAATAGTACGTGGGCAAACAAAAGCTTCTGAAATTGAGCATTCAGTCTCTTAATATGTGTTTCCTAACCCTGGATGTGACACTCAGATGGGATGGCCAACCTCTCCCATCACTCCTTTGTTGCCATGGAGACATGGAGATCTTCATGGTTCTTGCGCACTATTAACAAATAATTGCACGTGGCAAATTCTGGTAAGGAAAAAGCAGCAAAGCTCAATGATGTTTGATTAGGCAGTGGAGTGAGTAGGCTTGTGCAAGTGGAGAATAAAATGGCACACACACTTCAGGGCACTGGGTTTAAGAATTTAGGGGCTGGTGAGATGGCTCAGTGGTCTAAAGCACCTACTTAGAACAAGCTAAACTAAGCAAAACACAGGGAACGCGGTTCAATCCCCCAGCACCACATGCCAGCCAGCCCCGCCCCCTGGTGGGCTGAGCTGGCCACACACACAAAATAAATAAATTAATTAAAAAAAAAAAAAGAATTTAAAATGTTGCACCAGGTGTATGGCACCATCCATTGGGTCTTCCAGAGCATGATCGACAGGAGTACTAAGTCAGGTCAGCTGTATCTATCGCACATGTTCTTTTCTGTCGCTCACTCTGTTGTAATTGGATGTATGAGATGCAGTCCATAAGAATGAACTTTCTGTAAGCTCCAGGAGAAGAAAGGTTATTACAGGTCATGCAGGAGGACCTGGTTCCCCCGAGACTTGGTTTGGGATTTTGGAATTTCCCAAGATGAGTCCAGTGGTGTTTGTCTTATCTCTGCTTCCCTGTAGTAGACTACTCAAGCAGAAAGCCAGAGCTTGGCCCTGGCTCATTGCTCAAGTTCAGGTGAGTGGAGGTAAGTGGTCTCATAGCCTGATCTGTACTATCTATCTTACTTCCTTAGGAAAGTCTGTCTCCCCTCCTCATATCCAGATTTCATGTCTAATAGCAGTGAAGCTGCATTGTGTCAGCTTGACTGGGGAATCACCCAAGGATCAGCGAAGCATACTTCTGGGTGTCAGGGTGGGCCATGGAGCTGTGTCCTTCTCCCCCCTCTTCCCTAGTGCTTCTCCCCTCTCTTCCCTGGCACTGTTTCCCTACTCAGTGTCCCAGATACAAAGCAGGAACTAAGCAGTTTAGCTCCGCCACACCCTTCCCCCAGGAAGTTTCTGCGAGTACTTCCCTGGACAGGTCATTTCCATGACAATGGACAAAATAGAACAGAATGCTGAACTCAAAAAAAGAAGAACAGAAGGAAAAAACTGTAGGAAAAAATGTTAGCAACCTTGTAGATTGAAACCCACTTGTATCAGTCATGACTTTATATATGAATGAATTAAACAGCTTGTATAAAGGCAAGATTGTCAAACCACATTTTTAAAAAGCAAGACTCAGTTACATGCTGCTACAAGTGGTGTGCTTCAAAGGCAAATGCGCAGATAGATTGGAAGTCAGAATAGAAAAAGATATAGAACACAAAGAGTAAGCCAAAGAAAGCTGGTGTGTGGTTGCATAAATAACCAGACAAAGCCAACTTCAAAACAAAGAGAACTACTGGAGACAGAGAGTTTTCTCAATAATAAAAAGAGTCAGTTCAGTCTTAAATGTGTTGTGCACCTAATAACAGAATTCCATGATAAATGAAGCAAAGCTTTATGCTTCAGGGAAGAATACAAAACTCTACCATTATGTTTGGCATATTAACAACTCTGTGTTCATTAAGTATTCAAAGTAAAAGGTAGACAAAAATCAATAAAGATACATGTAGGAACTTTGGACCCTATCAGTCACCTTGGTCTAACTGACAATGATAGAACATTACACAAAACACTTCGCATTTTTGTATGCTGAGAATTAAACCCGGGCTGATCTTACACAGGTCAGGCAAATGCTCCACTACTGAGCTCCATCTCCACCCCCAAAACACTTGTACATGAGTCATGGTCAAAGAAAAAAATCAGAAAGAGATGAAGGAATTGTTCTGAACTATAGGAAAACAAAACCAAGCATACCAACATTTATAGGAAGCTACTAATGGAAGATCTATGGATTTACATATTTATATTTGGCAATATAGTTTTGAATTAAAAAAATGGAGAGATATAATGTGCTCATGATTTATGAACTGATAAGATTTCATTTTCTCCATTTTCTATCATGATTGCATATGATCCCAATCAAAATGCCAGCAGGATTTTTTTGTGTGTGTACGTGTGTGGTTGATGTTGACAAATTCATTCTAAAATTTATATGAAAAATCAAAGGAACTAGAATAGTCAGCATTGAAAAAGAACTTTAAAAGGCTCAGATTCCTTGATTTAAAGATCTATCATCTGGTTACTAATAGGTTTTTTGGCAGTATAGTAAGGAGGAAAGATAAAAGAAGCTTTTATTAACTCCAAAGGCATGGAGAGGATCGAGGGCAGATGGGTCAGGTAGGTCCTCCAGCCTGAGACAAAGAAAGCTGGGGCTTTTATGGCCTTTTGCTCATGGTGGAGTTTGAGGGGGATGTTGAGAAATATCTGAGGAGCTAATTGGGGCCTTCCCTGAGGTGTCAGGAAAGGTGAAAGGAAATTGCAACCTGGGCTGGGTTGGAGAAGAAGAGGGGAGGTGGTCTCTGGGAAGAGAAGCTGTTGTTTTAAGGGCTTCAGCCATATTAGATGACCACCATAATAATTCAGCAGTTTATACTAGAGCCAGAACCTATCAGTTATAATTGTGAAAACAGTGTGGTATTTCCCAGTGAGTAGAGATATAGGTAAAGAGGAGGTGAGAAAGTCCAGAAAAAATAACGTCAATTGATTTATGGCCAAGGTATAAATGAAACTCAATATACATATGCAAAAAAGTAAAAATCTATATATCACACCTGACACAGAAATTACTCAAAATAAAAATGTAAGACCCAATGGAAAACAGAAGACACTAACATGTATAGAAAACACAAAAGAAAACTCCCACTAATTTGAAGAAGAAAACCCAGGATAAAAATTGCTGTAGCTTTGGTGTAGGCAAAGAGTTGTTAGGTACAACACCCACAAGATGATTACTGAAAGGAAAAATAGCCTAGACTGCATCAAAATCGAAAGCTTCGGCTCCACGAAAGACAACATGAAGATACAGAAAACGAGGCAGGCACTGGGAGAAAACATTTGCCGATCACAAATTGGGCAAGAGAATTGTGAAAAAAATATACAAAGAATTCTCAAAACTCAACAATTTGATGGGTCATGGTGGCACATTCCTGTAATCTCAGCACTTGGGAGGCTGAGACAGGAGGATGTTTGAGTTCAAGATCAGGCTGGGCTACAAAGTGATCTCAAGTCCAGCCCGAGCTGCACAGCAAAACCCTCTCTAAAAAACAAAACAAAGCAAAACAATCCCTCAACAATAGAAAACAATTAAATTTTAAAGTGGGAAAGGATTTGAATAAGCAGGAAAGAAGATACACAATTAAGTAAATAAGTACATGAAAAGATGCTCCAAAGCACCAGTTATTTGGGAAATGCAAGTTAAAACCACAATGCAAGGCTGCTACACACATGTCGGAATGGCTGAAATAAAAATGATTGAGGATACCAACCACTGGCCAGCATGACAAGCAACTGGGATTGCTGGAGGGGATAGAAAACACTACAGCCACTTCAGGAAAGTTGGGCAGTGTTCTACAAAATGAAACCTGCACTCACCATGCAACCCAGCAACCTAGTTCTAGGTCTTACTTAAGAGGAGTGAAGATCTATGTGTGTTCGTCCAGAAATCTACCTGTGAGTACTCACAGCAGCTTTTTTCCTAATTGTCAAAACCTGGAAGCAACAAAATGTCTCTCCAGTGGGAAACGATAAGCTGTGGTCATAGGTAAAATGGACTCAGCAACAGACGCGGAACAAAGTTAGCATGCTCTGCAAAATGAACAAATTGCAAAGGCATTATGATAAATAGAAGCAGTTACTATGAAAAAGCTAGACTGCATGATTTGATCTGTATGACTTTTTGAAAAGGCAAAACGGAAAGGCCATGGGGAGCCATGTGTTAGAGTAAGGGAGAAGTGTTGCCTAGAGACAGGACCAGGGGTGCTGTTCTAGGTCTATGTTCAGTGTTGGGAAGGGAAGCCAGGGCCTTGTGCATGCTAGACAGATGTTAAGCACATGTTCAACCACTAACCCTCACCCCAGCCCATGTCCTATATCCTAAGTGATTGTGATTGTAGCCTCACACATCATGTGTTTGCTAAGATTCACAGAATCATATACTAAAACAAATCTTACTATATGGGCAAAATAATGAAAACTACCAAAAGAAGAAATAACACAAGTGGGTATTTGAAAGCTAAAATTGATCTTAAAGAAGTAGAGAACAGCTAGGTGTGGTGGCACAGACTTGTACTGCCAGCACCCATGAGGCTGAAGCAGGAGGATCTCCATGAATTTGAGGCCAGCCTGGCTATATAAGAGTTCAAAGCCAGCCTGCACTACATAATGGGGCCTTGTCTAGGGAAGAAAACATATGGATACTGGAGGCTGGGAAGGTCAGGAACAGGAACAGGGTCCAGGACAGCAGAAGGAATAGATCTCTGTGTTCTCAGCACAGTGGAATAAGTGCACTGGGTGACACTAATGGATGTTTCAAAACAGCTACTAAGAGAGAGTTTTAGATATTCTCATTACGAAGAAATGATAAAGGTCTAAGGTAAAGATGTACCAGTTACTCTAATCTGATCACTACATTGTATACATATATTACAATGTCACACTGTGCCCCAGAAAATAGAAGGTTATGTGCCAATTTAAAGTATGTTAATAAAAAATTAAAACAAGAAAAAAGTTAAACCCAAAAAAGTTAGAAGAAAAAACAAATAGAAGCAAATAGAAAGGAGAAAACAATAAAGGTAAGATAAGAATAAGATAGGAGCCTCATTAAAAAGAAAAAAGATAGGAGCCTCTTGGCAAACCTGGGGGCCTTATTTGCCCCAGAAATTTAAGCTCATTACTCATTATTAAGCAGATACTGCAGTGGCCATGCAAAAGGAAAAAGAAAATACAGATTCTAGATAGTTCATTCAGAAAAAAAGTCACTACTCAAACAGTAACAAAACAAATAGTAACAAACCCCAATGAAAGCAACAGTCTATTTTCCAGAGTTGTCACATAATATTATATAAAAGTGCCAATTTTCAGCCAAAAAATGATAAAACATGCAAAGCAACAGGAAGGTATGGCCATGCAGTCAATAGAAAGTGTACCCAAGGAAGATGGGACGCTAAACTCATTAGACAGGGACTTTTTGTTTTAATAAGCAGAATATATTTATTGAGAGAAAGAAAGCTCCTGTCCAAGAGAGGGACAGGAGGGGGGCCCGAGCGGGTAGTTCCCTGGGAAGCTGTCTCTTCCAGGGATTTTTATAGTGTAAAACCATGTGGGGCTAAGGTAGAGAGAATGGGAACTCGCTTAGGTGGGCAGGAGGTGGGACAAAACTATGGTCAAACAATGGGATTACAAGCACCATTGCTCAGGTAAAACTGATTAAATCCAGTATCAAATGGGAAAGCGAGTGAGGTAGCAAGTGGGCATGAATAGGGAACTGGGTCTCTTCCTGTTGGGGGTTGGGCTAGTGACTCATTTGGGCTCTTTCAAGTTGATTGATACTATTTAGAATATCAATCCCTAAGGCCCATCCCTAGGGAAGTATGTAGCACTGCTTCCTCTTTTTGTCTTGGTCTTGAGGTGTCACCCATATGGGAGTGTCTGTCTCTTCCAAGTTGCAAAGTCACCTTGTCATCCATCTTGTCTCCTTGAGGGCCTGGCCCTGTCTGACTGCCTATAATATTTCTGTCTAACTCAGCTGGCTGCAACATTCCCCCCTCTGAAGAAGTAACCCAAACTACCGTGAGGGAAATATGGGCGATGACCGCTCTGGCTTCTTCAAGCTGAAACAGGTCGTAGTTGTTGACCGGCAGTCAGATATATTCTTCAGAGGTTCTATCTAAAGGCCCTCAATAGACACCACAGCTGTATTTTCATTACAGCTTTGAATTTGAAGACAAAGGCAAAGAAACTATTAAGCATACATTGGTCAAATAAAAACACTAGTCAGAACATTTCGTAGGTCCATTAGCAGATATCTCTTAAATGTGAGATTTAATCCTTTTATCTTCCATGGCCATTGGATACTGTCTCAAACAAACTGGCCTTTCCTATTATTACTGGGGAACATGAATTACCGGGCATAGGGAAAACAGTATTTTCCCATTGGCAAGTGGGCCACTGGCTGGATAACTACTGACAAATCTGTATAAGCAATCTATTGAAAGTTTAATAGGATTTCTCCTTATATTGGCAGTTAACATGGGTTCCCTCAGACTGAGAGGGAAGAGACATGACCACCTCAATCTGAAACTTCCTCTGACTCCATCAAACACTTTCTCCTTCTTTAGCAACTGTGGACATTTCTGCTTTCCTATAGGCTGCTAGTATCCCCATTCTTATTTTCCATCTATAATTCCATTTTGTATCCTTTTTACTATGAAACACCTCAACTGAGACCAATTCATTCCTGAAAACTCTTCTTACTTTTACAGCTTGTGTCAGATAACTGGAGCCCACTGAGCAACATATAACCTTTTAGTTTTAGATTTTACCTGCATGATTACCTGGGTTTTGGTATCTTCTAGAAATAACAAATTATCTGAGAGATTAGAACATATATAATCAAAGCATGAACATTCAAGATAACAGGTACATTTATAAACCTTTTTGAGATCTAGCAATCATAACTCACTAGCTCTTAGACCCTTTTATTCATGGAGTCTTGACAATTTGCTATAAGTCCTTCTAGCTTCAGTTAAGAGAGGTCACATGTGTATTAACTATCAGCACGAAATACCAGAGTTATATTAAAAATCAACCAGGCTTACATACTCATTATGAAATACAAAGCATTTAGTTGTATTAAACTAATGTCCCATTCAGTGTTTTGGATATGGCTCCCATGGTAAGCAAGGGGCACTGCCAAGGGATTTTTCCTTTCAATGCTGTGGCTCTGAGTTTTACATCACAAATACAACACCTGACTCTATCTATAGGCCCAAAACTATTGGACACTGCGTAAGCCAGTTTCTCTAGAACATTTTTATGCTGACAGGTTGTTATCTGTCCTTGGGAACCTATTTTAACTAGTGAAATACTTTAAGTCTTACACATGAATAACAATATATTACATTTGTAAAACATCAATCTCAGCATCATCTTTTAGTAAACAACTTGAATATATTGCATTACCTCAGTTACAGCTAGAGCAATATATCTTCTAAAGCCTGTTTCTATTGAGGTATAGATAGGGACTTTCAATCAGGTACTTTAATGTGCTCCAAGCACTAAAAAAATCCTTGCCTGAACAACTGAAGCACAGGGTAGAAACAACATTTTACCAAACAAAGCTTACTAGCCAGCACCAGAGAATCATTACAGACAACCAAGTAGAAGTCTTGGAACCGCAAAGTACATAATTGACATGAAAATGTCACTGGAGGAGCTCATGAGCAGATGTGACCAGTGAAAAGAGGAGCTGGCATGCTTAAAAGTTGAGATGCAACAGCAAACCTGCAAGGCCCACAGTGCCACCAAGCACATGAACGTGTATAGTGAAGTCCTAGAAGGAGAGGAGAGAGAAGGGTGGAGGAGTAATGGCCAAGGTCTCCCCAAATGGGAGGAAGAACTTCACATCTGTAACATTCCATAGAGGGAAAGTGAGAGGGTGGTAGACGTTGAGAGAATGAGAAGGAAGGACAGAAAATGGTGTCCATGGATTATAGTACCTACAGCCAAGCTGCAGCCCAGCAGTGCTACAGTGCTTACACTACCAGCCAACTCAAGGATATGCACAGACCACCCAGGCATATGGGCAACAAAGCTATGGAACCTATAGACAGCCTACTGATGTCAGCTATACCCAGGTTCAGACCACTGCCACCTATGAGCAGACTGTGTATGCAACTTCTTATGGACAGCCTCCCACTGGTTATACTACTCCAGCTGCTCCTGGGTGTATAGCCAACCTGTCCAGGGGTATAGCACTGGTGCTTATGATACCACCTCTGCTATAGTCAGGCTTCTTATGCTTCTTATGCAGCTCAGTTTACATAAGGCTTTCAGTCAGCTTACCCAGCCTATGGGCAGCAGCCACAAGCTACTGCACCTGCAAGACCACACAATGGTAACAAGCCTACTAAGACTAATCAACCTCAATCTAGCACAGGGGGTTATAACCAGCCCAGCCTAGGCTATCGACAGGCTAACTAGAGTTATCCCCAGGTTTCTAGAAGCTACCCGATACAGCCAGTCACCATGCCTCCATCCTATCCTACCAGCTATTTCTCTACACAGCCAACTACTTATGATTAGTGCAGTTACTCTCAGTCTGCTCAGAGTAACTATGGGCAGCCGAGCAGCTATGGACAACAGAGTAGCTATAGTCAACAAAGCAGCTATGGGCAGCAGTCTCCCACTACTCATCTCCCCCAGACTGGATCCAGTCAACATAGCCAACAGAGCAGAAGCTATGGGCAGCAGAATTCATTCTTATAGGATCACCCCAGTAGTATGGGTGTTTATGGGCAGGAGTCTGAAGGATTTTCTGGACCAGGAGGAAGGCAGAGCATGACAGGTCCTGACAATTGGGGCAGGGGAAGAGGGAGATTTGACCGTGGAGGCATGAGCAGAGGTGGGTGGAGAGGAGGACGCGGTGGAAGAGCAAGGTGGCTTCAGTAAGCCTGATGGACCATGAATGAAGGACCAGATTTTGATCTAGGCCCTCCCAAGATCCTATGAAGCTGACAACAGTGCAATTTATGTACAAGGATTAAGTGGCAATGTCACACTTCATGATCTGGCAGACTTCTTTAAGCAATGTGAGGTTGTTAAGATTAATAAGAGAACTGGGCAACCCATGATCCACATCTACCTGGACAAGGAAACAGGAAAGCCAAAAGGTGATGCCACGGTGTCCTATGAAGATCCACTGATTGCCAAGGCTGCTGTGGAGTGGTTTGTTGGGAAAAATTTTCAAGGAAGCAAACTTGAAATCTCCTTTGCTTGGAAGAAGCCTTCAATGAACAGCATGTGAGGTAGCATGCTGTCTTGTGAGGGCAGAGGGATGCCACCACTGCTTGTGGAGATCCAGGGGCCCCAGGAGGTCCTGAGGGACCAATAGGTCGCATGGGAGGCCATGGAGGAGATAAAGGAGGCCTTTATCTCCCAAGAGGCCCCTAGGGATCCTATGAAAACCCCTCTGGAGGAGGATGTAAGGAGCCCTTTTTGGTTCTTGTATTGGTCAAGGAAGTTTATATTTGTAATCCCATGGATAAGTTATTGGAATCCCATCAAGTTAATTCCAATCTACCACTTCCAGTGCAACCTACAGTGAGAATAAGGATACTAAGACTTATTTATAGTTATAGGGAGCCAAGGGGTCACAAGTCCAGCCATGGTGACAGCTATCTGGAACAAAGGCCTCAACCCAAGTCTGATCTCAGGTTTTATTCAGTTATGAAGGAGGAGTGGCTTAAGGATGAATGACTGAGAATTGCAGGAAGTAGGTGAATACTGTGAGCTGGTCTAGGTGGGAGGCCTGCATTTACCTCTGTGATACAAGAGAGAAGGATAAGCAGAAAAATTATTTTGCATTATATTATTGAGATACTATCTAGTATTTTGGGATCCCGTGCTTTAGCTCTGATGTGTAATCTTTCAAGCCCCAGGAAGTCATAGCCTCTGTCTGGAGGCTTGATCCCAGCAGAGAGCTTGGAGCATTGACTCTTCATGCTGTTGCGACCTAGCGCACATTAAAGAGCAGCGGGTGTGGGTTATCAGGAAAACACGCACACCATCTTCAAAGACTACCATCAGCACCTTCTATGCACCACTTAAAGCCAATTGAAGGGATAAGGAAAAGTCTTAGCCAGCTCTGTACCTATCAATACATGGAAATAGGGGCAGGCACAGCCAAAATGGAGATAACTGCTCTTTGGAGAGTTGGCCAGGTAGTCCTCAACTAGAAGAAACATTCAACATTGATCTGGAGATTGGCAATGTCCCGATCCAGGTTGTGGAAACAAGAACTTTGCCTGGAGAACGGAATGCAACAAGTGTAAGGCCCCAAAACCTGAAGGCTTCCTCCCACCACCCTTCCCACCCCTGGGTGATAATTATGGTCAAGATGGCCCTGGTGGCATGCGTGGAGGAAGAGATGGCCTCATGGGCTGCAGTGGTCCTAATGGAATGTTCAGAGGTGGCCATGGTGGAGACAGAGGTGGCTTCTGTGGTGGCCATGGCATGGACTGAGGTAGCTTTGGTGGAGGAAGATGAGATGGCCCAGGGGGCCATGCTGGACTTTTGATGGAACAAATGGGAAGAAGAGGTGGACATGGAGGACCTGGAGAGATGGATGAAGGTGAGCATTGCCAGGAGCACAGAGACTGACCCTACTAGTTGCAGAGTCCCTGCAGAGCTGCACTGACTACCAGATTTATTTTTTTTAAGAGTTTTTTGTTTGTTTGTTTGTTTGTTTGTTTTTACTTATTTATTACATTTATTTATTGTGTGTGTGTGTGGCCAGCTCAGCCCACCAGGGGGCGGGTCTAGCTGGCATGTGGTGCTGGGGATCGAACCACGGTCCCTGTGCTTTGCCAAGCTTGTTTCAAGTAGGTGCTTTAGACCACTGAGCCATCTCT
>NW_004524809.1:1592900-1610961 GCF_000260255.1 Octodon degus
ACAAAATGGACATTCATAGTTATACCCCAATTTTTTTTTAAGTTCTGTTGTTGAATATTATAGGTGTGTAAACTCAGCAAAATATTCTAAAAGAGTACAGGAGCCCATAATAGCATTGGGTCTTCTGTTTAATTGGCAATGTCAGAAATCAGATTTATTTTTTAAACCAGAAATCTTTTAAATTTGTAATTCCATATTTCTAATGGTGGCCACAAATTACAATTATTTCTTGTCTTACTTTAGCATTTTTCACCATTTGTGAAAAAAACATTAAAACAAGTTAAATGGTTAAAAAAAATCCATAAGGTCCGCACAGGATAACCTCAGAGGTCCATACCTATACCCACCAAAATTAAAGTCAGAGAAAATTTTGAAGCAGCAAGAGAGAAGTGATTCATATAAGGTGTGAACACAATGGATGTTCAAATAAAAATTAAAATGTATGATAGTAAACAATACATTGCCACTAATCTTCTCAAAAATCTCCCCCTCAGTTTGGATGTATTTATCCCACCATTCTTGTCACTTTCTGAAGCAGTTCTGGAACTCCTCTTTCATAAGTGTCTTTTCATGGCTACCTTGATGTTCTGAATCAGTAAAAAATATTTATAGAAATTTCAGTCAAATAAAAACATAAGGCTGTGTTCTCATCCACCTTATTCACCAGACCTGGTACCATAAGAGTTCTTGTTCTTCCTCACAGCCAAAATAAACCCTAAAAGGGAAATGCTTGGAATGGAACTGCATTGGGCTCCATTGTGTTTCCTAAGACCCACAGAAGTTAATTTGCCTGCGTTTGGAAATCGGGGCTTTGTGGAGTGCAGTACAGCTAATTGGAACCCAGAGACTCCAGGAACCAAGACAATACAACAAAAGAAATTCCAGAAAGAGGACTACCAGAGCTGCTCCAGAAAATGGCAATAGCCATGGGATAGGTGTCTGGGAAGCAAGGCAGATTATCTCAAGGGAACTTAGTGGGACTGTGTCTTTTACTGTAACAGTTTTTAAAAACGTAAACAGTCATTGTAGGTTTCAATCAAAACTCATTCACAAGTTGGGTTTCTCATCAGGAGCCATGGAGTGAGCCAGGGATTTAGCTCAGCAGCACAGCCTGCCTGGCAAGTGGGGTCATGAGTTCAATTCCCAGTGCAAGAAAAAAAAAAAAAAAAAAAGGGCAGAGACAGGAAGATGATATATTGAAAATGCTGAAAGAAAAATTTTCAACACAGAATTCTGTACTTGATAAAACTATCCTTTGAAGATTAAGGTGAAATTACGAAGGATTCTTTTGGCGGGAGGTGGGGAGCTGGCTTGGGTTGCCTTAAGGGCAGGTCTGGTAAGGCAGGTGGAGTTGGGGATTGAGCTGCAGTCCCCTGTGCCTGACTGGGTTTGCCAGAGTAGGCACTTAAACAACTGAGCTAACCTGCAAGCCCCCCTAAGGTGAAATTAAGATAATCCCAGACAGGTTATGTTAAAGAAATGCACTGGTAGCAGACTTGTTCATCCAAGAAATACTAAAGGAAATCCTATGAGTTAAATAAAAGGACACCCAAATCCACATGGAGAAATCAAATAGGACCAGTAATGGTGACTACACGGGTAAATGTAGAGACAACAAAAATGTAGTTTTTGTTTGTAACTTTTATTATCTCCATTTGATTCAAAATAACTGCATAGAACAGTGGTGGGGACTCTGTGTTGATGGGCAAACAATGTACAAAGATATTACTTTATGACAAGATGAACAGGAAGCAGGGAGAAAAGGAACTGCATTGGGCTCAACTGTGTTCCCCAAGACACACAGAAGTTAATTTGACTGCGTTTGGAAATCGGGGCTTTGTGGAGTGCAGTACAGCTAATGGGAACCCAGAGACCCCAGGTGCTGACTAGAATCTAGACAAATTATGAGCCAAGCCTTTCCTGTGGGCTTCAAAGGGAACATTTCCCACCAACTCCTGGGGTCCAGGCTTCCAGTCTCCACAGTGTTGGGAGAATATAATCTGTGCTGTTGAAGCCACCTAGTTACGGCCCTGGAACAGGGAAATTTTGTTTTTGTAGACCGGTGAAGTTTCTATCAGTCCAAACTACCTTGTTACAAGTTAAACTGTTCACTGTAATGTTAGAGCAAAGATTAAGAAAATAATTTTTAAAAATAGTAAAACAAACAACAGGGTAATTGAGATGGCACACTAGAAATGGTGTATTTAACCCAAAAGGAATAACTAAAGGGGGAAGAAAGAGGAATAGACAGGACAGGAGACATAGAGAAAACAAACATCAAAACAGCAGTTGTAAATCTTATTTTCCTAACAATGACATTAAAAGTAAATAGGTTAAACACTCCAGTTGGAAAGAAAAGCTTGACATTAATGGATAACAAACATGATCCAACCATAGTCTATCTTTTGAGAGTAAAAGAAAAAATAGGTTGCAAATAGAAATCTGGAAAAAATGGAACATGTAAACAGTAATCGAAATAGCGCTTGAGTGGTAGCCCCTATCAGGAAAAAGATTTTTAAGAGGAAAATTGGTACTAGAGACAAAGGATATTTGTGACAATGTGACCTCACTGTGACTTGACTGTGTCCACAAAGACCCAATTTCCAAACTGGGGCAAATTCATTTCTGAATGTCTCTGGGGAATACCGTTCAACCCACAGCAGCCCATTGTCAAGAAGACATGACAATGATAAAAATTATCTATCCACCAAGCAATAGAGCCCTAAAAAATAGATGAAACAAAAAGTGTTAAAATTAAAGGAGAAAATAGGCAATTCAACAATAAGGTTAAAGACTTTAATACTACATTTCCAATAATGGGCAGGACAACTAGACAAGGAGTCGAATATTAAATAATACTATAGACCGACTAGGTGCGACACCTGCAGAATACCTAGTAACAGCAGACACATCCTTTCCAGTGCATGCAGAACACTTTAAAATGGGATAGCTGGGTGTGGTGCTATGCTCCTTTCACCCCAGCAACTGGGAGGCTAAGGTAGGAGGATAGCTGAGAGTCTGAGGCCAGTTTGGGATTATGCAGTGAGTCTGAGGCCAGACTGAATTGCACAGTGAGTCCCTGTCTCAAAAACAAACAAACAAAAAAGTAAAATGGAGCATAAAACTTTCCTTAAAATCAACTTTCTAGTCTGGGCATGATGGTGCACGCCTGTAATCCCAGCACTAGGGAGGTAGAGGACAGGAGGGTCACTAGGAGTCCGAGCTGCATAGTAGACCCTACACAAAACAAAACAAAACAAAACAAAACAAAACAAAACAAAACAAAAACAAACCAAACCAAACCAAACTATCTTTTTCTTTCTCTCTCCCTTTCCCCTCCCATTCACTTCCACCAACCCCTCTGTCTATTCTCTTTTTTCCAGTGTTAGGGATGGAACCCAGGGCCTCACATCTGCTAGGCAAGGGCTCTACCACTGAACAAATCCCCAGCCTTAAAACAAATCTTAGAGCATTTTAAAAGATTGAAATCATCTAGAGGATGTTCTCTGACTAAATGGAATAAAATATGACAATATTAACAGAAGAATAAATAGGGACTTTAAAAATATATAAAACTTTAAAATATACTCCTAAAAACCCAGGAGTCAAAGCAGAAATCACAAAAGAAATTCTAAAATATTCTGAAATAAATGAGAATTAAATCATGGGAGGCCAAATGTACACTATCCTCCTACACCTCACTCCACAGCCTCCTGGCTGCTGATGTCCAGAGTTCTTAAAACACAGCAGACATTGCCAACTTGCCAAGCATAGTTAAGAAGGAAGGCTGTCAAAAACCTTCAAGTTACAAGTGTGCAGACAGAAGCCCAAATTCTGTTCAGAAGTCTGTGATCTTGAAAGGAAGTGCACTGTTCTCTTTGACCAGTGATTTGATATCTTTTTTTTTTTTTTTTTTTTTTTGTATTTTAGGGTGTTCAGGTTCTTACTATTAGATTGGACTCCTAGTGATCTTCCTATTTACAGCCTCACAAGAGCTGGGATTACAGGCATGTGCCACCATGCCCAGTCTCAATTGCTGGCTCTGCACTCCTTAGGGGTGGGGCTGGCATGGCAGGCCTGGGGATTGAACCTCCAGCCTTTGCACTTGTTTGCAAGTGCTTTAATCCATGGAGCTATTTGGTCAGCCCTTGATATCATTGATAAAATTTAGGAACCCGTGAAGAAGAACATTTATGGAAATCAGAAGAGAAGGAGCAATTTCCAAGGAGCTGAAGGAAAAGGCCAAGAATGAAGGTGCCAAAGAAGATTCTCATGAATTTCTGAAGTTTGGTGGACTTTTTTAAACTGTTGACTTCTCTGGGACACGACACAGGTGCAGCATCAGGTACAACCTGTTCTGAAGCATCTGAAGGACATTAAAGTGAAGTCCTCAGATGCTGGTCTCCTTATGAGCTTTATCCTAGAATTTCACTTTGAGTCCAATAAATATTTCACAAAGGAAGTGTAGGATGAGATCTGAACCAGATGATTCTGACGTTTTTTAGGTGATGGACCAGAAATTATGAGCTGTACAGAGTGCCAAACAGATTGAAACAAAGGGAAAATATTACTTTGAAAGTCATTAGGAGAAAACATTCTCTCAGGCTTTCACAGAGAGCACATTGGCCAAGCAATGGCCGTGACTCATCCACGTGGCTGACACTGACAAAGTATCTACAATCTGAGGTACAGGATCTCAGGATAAATCCTGAGGGGATTTCACTGACCTTATCAGACCCAAAAGCTACAACTTTTGTTGCATAGGTCCTGCTTTACCTTGGTCTTAACCATCCAGCAGAAAAGTACAAAAACGAAGTATAAGAAGTAAAGCCATGCTGTTATGATGAGCTGTAGGGGACTCAGGTCAACAATTTCTGATATTGCCAGTGAAGCGGAAGACCCAATACTATTATGGACTACTGGACTCTTTTAGAATATTTTGCTGAGTTAACACACCTATAATATTCAAATAATGGAACTTAACAAAAAAAAGGGGGATACAGATGAAAGTCCATTTTGTATTTGTATATTCAAAATGGTTAGGATAGATATATAGTTACATTCTCTTAAAGAATAGAGGGATTTGTTCTAATAGTGTTTGTAAATAGAATATTATGTCTGCATCTTGTATAGCAATTAACCACTAGGAAGAATGTATGTAATGTGTTAATTATTGAAACTGTCTTACTGATTTGGTTTGAAACAGTCTCATTGCTATTTGTTTCTCAATAAAATTATGGGGGAAAAAAAGTAATAAACAACAAGTACCCAAGAGAAAAAAATAAAATAAAATAAAGCTCTAAAAAAAAAAAAAGAAAGAAAGCCCTTAGGAAGAAGCAGAAATGTAAGTACTGTGGAGCAGTCCTGTGTCTAAAGTCATTGCCAATGATTTCTTCTTAACTGCTTTGCTCCTCCTGCAGTTCCTGAGAGTTCCCAAGATCAGCCTCACACTGTACCAGGGAAGCCAGGGAGATGACGATGCTGGTTACAATGAAGAAGGTGGAGGAGCGGATAAGGTAAGATTTACCAAATAAGCAAATGATTCTCTGTGTTTAACACATTGAGAAACAAATTGAGTGACTGCTGTATTCCTTCACTGTACTCATTCTGTGAGGTGAGATAAATTCGGGACACTATGATTTTAGAATTCTATGATCAAACAAGATATGTTTAAGGTTTCCATAAATATATTTAAAAAAGAAAGAAAGAAAAAAAAGAAAAGAGAGAGGAAAGTTTGAGCCCAGTCCAGGAGACTTAGTGATTTAGTGAGATCCTGTTGTAAAATATAAAATGAAAAAGGACCAGGAATGTATGTCAGCGTAAAGGTCCTGGACTCAATCCCCAGCATCATGAAAAGAAAGGAAATAAAGAAAGAGAGAGAAGAGCGACAGAGGAGAGGAGAGGGGAGGGGAGAGGAGGAGAATACAGCCCCAGATAGTGAGCAACCCAGCCCCACAGGATCAGAAGCTTGTCATGTTATTATGAAGTTTTTAGCAATATTTTCATGCTCACTCTACCTCCTGCTCCCACAATACATAGTTCATATCAAAACACCCATGAATCAGCTGTTACCTATGCTTATGCAGCTTATGGAATAAAATGCAGCAATTAATTGTTAATTAGTAACAATATTTCAATCCACCTACGTGTGTGCTTATGAAGACAGGAGTTCATTATAAACAGACATGTAAACCCTCTTCTTTAACTCTTAAACGGCAGTTTCACTATTTCATTAAGTAATTTAATAACTTAAAATAAGGCTTTTGGCAGCTGTGGTATAGGAAGCACAAAAATCAACTGCATACATATTTCCTCATGATATTGTTATAGTTCTACATACAACATTGTTAATATGAGAACTGTTAGGATAAAAATATAAAAACAAAAGAAGTTCTGCTACTTATATACATTAACTATAGCACAGATTTTATATGCAGCCCAGGACAATGCCTAGTCTTTCATGAAAGCCCAGGCAAACCAATACACGGCAGCCCTGTGATTTCCAGGATAAGTGCAATCTCTAGCAGTATTTCAATCACAGAAATATATATATAAAAACAAACCCAAGATTTGCCTGGAAGCACAACAGATCCTGAGTAGTCAAAGCAATCATGAACAAAAAGGGAAGTGACACAGTGACTTAAAGATACACCTCAAAGCCGTAGGAATGAAAACAGTACGGTGTGGGCACAGAAAGAGACATGTAGCTCATCGGAACACAGCAGAGAGCTCAGACATTAATCCACACAGTGACAGGTAATTGATTTCTGACTAAAGTGCCCAGAATGTGTGATGGGGAAAGGGCAATTTTATCAATACACAGGGCCAATAAACTGCATGGATATCAACACATAAAGAATAAAATTATATTCATCTCACTCCATACACAGAAAACAAAATGTTTTCGAAGACAGTTCAGTGAGACTGAGTCTCAAGCTAAAAAGCTTCTGTACAGCCAAGGAAAAACTCAACAGAAGGAAGAGACAACCAACAGAATGTGAGGAAACAGCTACCAACCATATTCCTTTCTCCAGAGAAGACACACAGGTGGCCAGAAGATAGGTGGCTAATCATCAAAGAAATGCAAACTAAAACCACACTGCACTATTACCTCAGCCCTGCTGAATGAATGTGGTCTGAAAAGGAAAGACAGCAAGCTTTAGCAAGAGTGTGAGGGAAAGGAAGCCCTTCCACACTGTCCGTCAGAATGGAAATCAGAACAGCATGGACAACAGCATGGTGACCCCTCAGAGAGTGGAAGGTAGACCTATAGGATTCAGTGACGCCAAGGCTAATGCCTATGCAAAGGACAAATGCCAGGATGTGAGCCCAGCCCTATGGGAGGCTGAGCCAGGAGGATCACAAATTTAAGCCAGCCTGAGTAACTTAGTGACTTAGAGAGACCCTGTCTCAAGATAAAGAGTAAAAAGGATTGGATTCTATCCCCAGTACTGGAAAAAAAAAAAAAAAAGACAAATGTGAGATTCAGTCTCATATTCATGGTCTCCATTGCATGTGGAATCTAAAATAATTGAACATTTTAGGGTAGAGAATATAACAGTGATCATCAGAGGCTAGGAGGTGGGGATGAAGGTTGGGAAGATGTTAATCAGAGGGTAAAAGAAGAAAAGAAAATCATAGACTAATGTCACTGGTGGGTATTAATACTACGTCTTCCACAGGACACTAGTAAACAGCAAGTAGGAACACAGATAAAGAATTAGACACTGACCAAGTGAGATTTATACCAGGAATCCAAGGTTAGTTTAACCCTGAAAAATTAATTAATATAATACATCAATAGACTATGTCATAAAACCAGTCATCTCAATACATGCAGAAAAATCAGTTGAAAAAATTAAAAATTCTTCCATGGTTAAAAAGAAAACACTCATTGCATTAGAAATAGAAGTGAACATTATCAACCTGGTTAGGGGTAATTACACACACACACACACACACACACACACACACACAGCTAACAGTACACTTGTTGGCTGCAAAGCCTTTTCCTCATATTCGTGAACAAGATCAGGGGTGGTTCTTACCACTTTTATACAAAACTATATTACAAGTTCTAGCCAGGAAAACTGAATGAGAAGAAGAAATAAATGCATCTAGGTTAGAAAGCAACAAACTCTGTCTTTGCAGAGGACATGATCTTGTATATGGATGATCCCAAATAATCTACAAAAGAAAAGGAAGGAAGAAGGGAAGGAAGTATGGAAAGAAGGAAAGAAGAAAAAAGTACTAGCTGAATAAATGTAAGTTTAGGAAGATCATAGATACAAGGTTAATACACAAAACCAAACTATTTCTATTCATTAGCAGTGAAGATCTAGGAATGAAATTAAGACAATAACAAGATGAACATATTTAAGAAGAAATGCAATTAAATAGGTGAAGGACTTGCACCCTGAAAGCTACCAAGCATCTTCAAAAGCAATCAAAACAGACTTAAATAAACAGAAAGACATCTGTGTTCATGCACTGGCAAACTGAATTTTGTTGAGAGATATGCTGCCCACATTTATTCACAGATTGAATGCATTTCCTGTCAAAATTATAGCTGCCTCTGTTTTTTTTTTTTTTTACAAAAATTGACAAGCTGATTCTAAAATTCATATGGAAATGAAAGAGACTCAGAATAGCCAAAAGCAATCTTGTAAATGAAGAGCAAAGTCAGAGGACTCACTTTTCCCAATTTCAAAACTACTTCAAAGCTACAGCAGTCAAGACTGTGAGATGCTGACAAGGCACTGATGGTAGAAGTCTATAAAATGGAATGGAGAATCCTAAAAGAAGTCCCTACAGCTATGATCAATTCATCTCAACAAAATATCCACCCATTCATCTAGAAAAGAGGTCATTTTCAACCAAAGTACTGAGGAGACTGGATACCCACATCCAAAAGAATGATCCTACCTCACACCATATACCAAAATTAAGTCACGAAAGATCACAGATCTGAACAAAAGACCCCAAACTCTAAAACTCAGAAAATGACCTTGGATTAAATATCAAAGGTTCATTAGCTATAATATAAAAAGTACAAGCAACAAAATAAATAAATAAATAAATAAATAAATAGATTTATTTTATCAAAATGTGAAACTTTTGTGCTTCAAGGAAGACTACCAAAGAAGTACAAAGATGAACCACAAAATAAAAATGGAGCAAAACAGGACAAAATACTGTAAACCATGTAGCTTACAGGGGCGTAGTACCACAATGCAACATCAAAACGACATTATCCAATTGAAAAATGGGCAAAGGATTTGAATAGGCATTTTCCCAAAGAAGACATATAAATGACCAATAGGCCCATGGGAAAAAAAATGCATAATATTATCAGTTTAAATAGATCTTGTCTCAAAAGAAAAAAGAGAAATTGGAAAAGGGTCTGGGCATTTAGCTCAGAGGTAGAGTATTTACCCAATATGCATGAGATGAGACACTGGATTCAATCTCCAAAACCATAAAAAACTTGCACACAATGGTTCACAGCAATATTATTTACGAAAACCAAAGCCAGAATGTTCACCAACCAATGAATGGATAAATAAGTCAGAGTCTCTCTGTACAATGGTGACTCTTCAGCCTTAAAAAGGAATAAAGCACTGATGCACGCTAGGGCTCAAGGGAACTTTGAAAACAAAGCACTAAGAAAAGATGCTAGAGGCTGAGTCCTGCAATTCGATGATTCATGGCTACAAGATGTTCAGGAGAGATAAATTGGCGGATTCATAAAACAGATGAAGCTGTGGGGAAGAAATCTGGGACTGTAGTGGGGTGGTGGAAATATCCAGAAAAGGGCTGTTTCTGGTCACATAGCCTTGGAAATATACCTGGAAAACACTGAACTGTGTGCTTTGATAGGGTGAGTTTGAAATGGTACCTATTGTGATAAAAATATGACATAGCTCTATAAAATAATAAAAAGAATAACACATATCCAGCATTTCTATCAGGAGGCTGCCAGCTGCCAAGGACAGAAAGCTAGTCTCATGGGTCAGGAAGAGTGTTGGCTGGTGGCAGCTGGGTGGAGGTGCAGGAGCCGTAGGATGGACCAACCTGGGCCTCTCCAGACTTTCTGTACCATTGCTCTCAGGTTCATAGTGAGATATCTCAGTGATCCCACACCATGCAGGGGCAAAATGGTGACTATAGGAAGAGCAGAGAGCCCATCTCCAAAACTTCTTCTCTGAAGAAAGAGGAAAATATTCCCAAAACCACCAGACATGACCATAGCTGGCTTCTGTACTCACTCGCAGCCAAGCACAGCAGCAGGAACAGTCCAGCCTGCATTTTGGAAGGCCACTCACATTCTTTACAGCCATGAGCTGGATGCAGAAGGGCTGGATGCTAAGAAAGGGAAGATCTAGCAAGGAAGGGAGCCGGACCAGAGAGCAGTGGGTTAGTGAAGTTCTGCAAGAAAGATGATCGGGCCAACTATGGTAGGTCTCATTGCCTAATATTAACAAAACCCAATAAGAAGCAGAAGAAACCCGTGGCCATTGCAGAATCTGGTTGAAAGCTATCCCAAAGGAGGCTCCTAATATCCTTCTTCACAGCTAGGAATTCCCTGGAAGGCTCCATCTCCCAGGAACTGGGTATCTCCAGCCAAATATCAGCAAAAGAGTCAGAGAATCCCACCTGTGTCTTGAACGTGTGAATTACTGTCCCATCAAGTCTTGACAGTCCTACTCTCTTGATCACAAATAGAAAGATAATTTACAGAAAGAGTAAACTCTGAATCCATTTCTAAATCAGCAGGAGACAAGTATAGCTGCTTCACAGAATAATATGAACCCGCGGCCCATGAGCGCCTGAAAAAGTGTTCTGCCTGAGATGCCATCACTCCTAAAATGTAGAGCTCTAGATAGCAAGCACCTGTGAGGACACAAAGCAGTGGCGGCTGGGCCTGGGGGCATGTGAAGGGGTATGTCCACTTATGCCCACTTTCAGAGCAGATCCACAGGGCTTTTGCTATTTTGTTGTTTTGCTTACAGAATCCCTCTTTTGACACAGGGATCTATTGTCACTAAACTGTCAGGGGTCAGCTCCAACTTGAGTCCCTCCTGCCTCAGTCTCCCAGGGTACTGGAATTATAGGATGGGTTCACTGGGCCTGGGCCTGTGACTGTCAGTTTCTTGGGAAGTGAAACCACACCTGCCCACCCTAGGATTCCTTGTCCCACTCATCCTCAAAACTGGAGAGACCTGGCCGAAGCTCAGGCTGCCTTCTTCACTGCCAGAGTGGGAAGAAGCCCAAAGCCAGGCACAGTGGATGCCCCAGAGGACGTGGGTGCCAGGATCCAGGTGCAGGTGGAGGTTGTAGATTCCATGTGCCTGGAGGCCTCTGGAAAGGTGAAACTGTTGTCAGTGATAGGATCGGACATTAACTTCCTGAGGGCTGTGCTGGGAAGGCAGCGAAAACACCCCCAGGCAGTGGGGAGCCAGGAGAGGTGGCGGGCCAGGGTCTGGGTTTTCTTTTCGGGGCTGTCCTTCTGGGAACATCTGGGGTCCTGATGGGGCATGGGGAAGAGCAGAGGAGAGCCTGCTGCGCCTTCCAAGAAACTGTGTTTCCAGCTCTGCTGCATGTGGTATAGACGCTGACTCACCGTGAGGGCAGAGGCTGAGACAGGAGGAGGTGACAGTTCAGCCTCCAACCTGTTTGGGGTCCCCTTGGCTCAGGCTGGATGAGGGATGGAGGGACTTGCACTGGGAGACAAGGCTGGGGCATCTTTCCCTTGGGCCCCAGGTGCTGGGCTTCCTGAAGGATGCCAAGCTGTTGGGGCACAGGGGTGGGGCCAGGAGTCCTGCAGAGGATCTATCCACACTGTTGCTCTGGTCTCTGCCTGGGGCAGTGCGGGGTGGAGGTTGGGGCTGTGCACCCCATGTAATTCACCCGCTGGGGGCTTGTGGCCTCGCTCATGAGGAGCACCTGTAGCCCTGCAGACCATGGATTGAACCATGCAGGGTTTCCTAGCAATCCCTAGAGTCCAAGTTGACCTCCAGTAGAAATATGGCAGTGACTACACCTGTTATCCCAGAGCTGAGAGTGACTGAGGCACGAGGATCATAAGTTCAAGTCCTACCTGGGCAGTTTAGAGACTTAGCAAGATCCTGTCTCAAAGGGCTGGAGACACAGCTCAGTGGTAGTGCACCCCTCCCTTTGAGCCCCAGTACGGGGAGAAAAAAAAAAAGAAAAAGTTATTAACAGCCAGGAACTGGCAGAACAGCAGGATTGAATCCCTTAGTGTCTGGGAAGGCTCCTGGGCAGTGGTGGGCTCTCTGGGGTCTTGCTGTCACCACCTTCCTCCTATTCAGGGCTCCTGAGTCTCTGTTCCTCCCGATAGCTCTGTGTGACACCCTGACCAGGACACCAGTAGCGCACGTACTTGGCTCCTTCTGTCTTTGGCAGGGATTGAACCTGACGCTTCTGTGCCCCTGAGAGCACATTAACAAGTCCTCCCTGGGGCTGATGCTACCTTGCTCTATGGGTAAGAGCCCACAGTCCTGCTGGTCCTTGTCCCCAGGCCATAGAGGGTCAGCACCTCCCTTATAGGCAGTCTTCCTGTGCCAGGCCACACATTGGCTCTGAGCTCCTCCACACCCATCAAGGCTGTCTTGGGCTGTCCTTGCCTGGGAAGCCCTGCCCTTTGTTGGGAAGCCCTGGAAGCCTTCTTCCAAGGAACCCTGGTATCACTGCTCAGGACTGTGAAGGGTGGACACAGGGTAGGGCTCAGCCAAGGACAGATGGGCAACTGGGCCCACTCACTTTCAGGCCAGAGGCTGGGCAGACACACAGGCTGTCGCCTCCTGACAGCCTGGGCTGCACGCACAGTGGTGTGCAGGGTGTAGCTGTCTTCCACGGGGGCCACCAGCCCAGCCTGCCGATGCCGCAGCCCTAAACACACTTCCTTCTAGCCTGTCTCTGGCGTTTTCCAAAGCTTGGTCACAACAGCTCTTATCAGAGGGAGCAGAGCATTTTTCTTCCTTTCAGTTCTTGATCACTCCCATGGGATAGACTTGGTGAATTGTTCTGTGAAAACTTGGCTTCTGGAGACTTCCTAATGGTTTTTTATTGTTCACAGTTCTGGAAACAACACACATGTACCCATATATACAAGTTTATAAAGTAGGGATTTACTTTTTTCTTTCTTTTTGAAACAGAGTCTCCCTAGTTAGCCCAGGCTAGCCTTGAACTCACAGTGATACTCCTGCCTCAACCTATTAAATGCTGAGATCACACACACACACACACACACACACACACACACACACACTTATATATGATATTCACTTCAATTTTTGCCTTCTCTTGTCACCCCAACCAAACCCAGGAGTGGGGCTTCTTTACCTGCCAGTGCCAACAAGTCAATAATTGAAGCCCTGTTTTCATTCTAGCTGCCACCATCCAACTTCAACCACCCCAGGGATCTCGCAGCTCTTTGGAACTTAGTGCCATGGCCTCCTGGGGCTGCTGTCTATTGTGTCGTCCCTTGCGCTCACTTGGCAGTGACCTTGACACTGAGCCTTGTGCCTTGTTTATCTGAGGCTTTCTCTCTTGTCGCTGACCAGGGTTCCAGTGCACAACCATCTCGTCTGTGTGCTCACTGGCTGGTGGACAGGGGCCAGAACAGAGATAAACTCAGAGACTTGAAATCATCTCTCTCAACTTTTATTTTGTGAAGCCCACAGAGGGAGAGTGACAATCCAACGTGGCTTGGCCTGTTTTTTAGATTCTGCAATCCCACTGGATCTCTTAAACAGTTGAAAAAGTGACTCCCTTACTTCCTGAAAGAACTGTCACTGCTTTTCTATACACAGTCTGCTAGGAACACACAATACAGTTAGTTCATTTCCAATGTGCCAAAAACTCATCTGTGATGAGGTGAGGCCTATCTACAGATGTTCAAAAAAGAGAAACAGTTGTAATACCCAGCACGTGGGGGGCTGAGGCAGGAAGACTGCCTCGTGGCCAAGGCCAGCCTATGCTACATATTCACATCTTGTCTGAAAAAAACCAAGGGAAAAAGCAGTTATTCTTTCTCTGGAGCAGACTTGCGAGAGTGCAGAAACATGGCCTTGGACTGCAGGTTGAGCTCTGACTTAGCTGTTCAACCACGTTACCAGGCAAGTCTTTCCTCACTGGGGACCACTCCTTCCTCACTGGTAAAGCAGGACTCCCTTTCCCGGCCCTCCTGGCCTCCAGAGGGGAGATGAGATCCATCCTCTGGCATGGCCCAGCTCCTCAAAGACACCGCTTCCTGCTGGCCTCCCTCCGAAGGTCACCAGTCACCATGACAGTTCTGTTTTTCCCAGTGTTTCCAACAACTCCCTTCCAGGAACAGAGGGGCCGAGGGGATGCTGGAGTCTGCTCATTGTTTGTGCACTTGGGTTCTGCACATGGGTTCTGAGTTCCAGGAAACTGTCGTGTTCCTGGCTCCAGGGCTCCTCGGGCCGTCTGGAAACCCCAGGAAAGGCCTCAGGCCTCTGCTATCACAGCAACATTTCAGTCCTGTTGATCCTAGAACATATATGCTGGATGAGTGCCTTTACCTCTGGGACCCTCAGTTTGCCTGTGTGTGAAATGGGATAACAATGACCCTTACCCAGAAGGGCTCGTCACTATGCTTGTGCAGAGTTAATGACACTACTGTTAAGGGCCTGAGACAGTTTATTGATTGAGTAATCAATATTCAGCAGAGTGGGCAGGGCCAGGCTAACCCCCTCCCTGGCTCTGCACACGTGGCAGAACCAAGTTAACCGGGTGCTGCTGATATCTACCAGCCGAATGCTCAGCTCACAGTACTTGCTAAGTAAATGCAAATTCACCCCCCACCCCAGCAGTTCAGAGTAGACACCCAAACTTCTCCAGGCCCAACAGTCACCACTTCCTCCTGCTCAGCCCTTCAGCCTGGGCCCATCCAGCCCCCACATGGCCCCACAGGGCCTCACTTCCAACAGGCAGGAAAGGGAACTCACAGGGGGACTTCCAGGGGCTTTGCCAATGACGCAGTGTGGTGTCCACTGCTCCCTGGTCATCGTTCAGTTGACCACCACGTCTCCACAAAGCAGCTGCTGTGTGCTGAGGACAGATTCTCGATTCTCTGCAGCACAGTACATTCTCAGGAAAGCTGCAGGAATAGAAGGCAGCCCAATCCTGGGGTTGGGGTGCAGAGGCAGTTTGGAAAGCACTTTGGTGGTTGAAGAAAACGGGAATCCAGGAAGCACTGACCACCCCTGCACCCTCCCACTGCCAGGCTCAGGGCTTCTGGCCATGGCCCATGGGGGGCAAGGCAAATGCCCTTGCAGAATAGCAGCATTGCCCCCCAGCCCTTCCTGCTGGCATGAGCATAGCTGTGGTGCCAGGGGCCATTCCTGCCAGGGCAGTGATGCCCACTTAAAGTGCATAGCTTTGGGCTCTTCTTGTTTGGTTTGTGTCTGTTTCTTGAGATAGGGTCTCTCTATGTAGTACAGGCTGCCCTTGAACTCCGGTGCAGCCCAGGCTGGCCTGGGATTCATGGTGATCTCCTGCCTCCGCCTCCTCAGAACTGGCCTTACAGGCATGTGCCAGTGTGCCTGGCAGGTCTAGGCTGGGCTCTTTTGGTGGCAGGCAATTAGGAATTGAGGGAGCAGATCCTCAGCAGTCCGTGCAACATGTTATCAAATTCAATTAAACGCAAGGCAAACCACACATTGGAGAGGCGCATTCTCTGACTCACAGGCCACAGCAGGCAAGCAGTCATCCTGGGCCGGTGGCAGGAGCAGGCTCTGTTAGGGTCCCTGAGAAGCCCCCTGGCTCATAGGATTCACACCTGTTTGTGCCAGCTCAGGGAGCTTCTCTAGCTTGGCCCAGCACACTCTGAATCCCTTTCTCCTGTCAAGAGTCGTTTCCTTACCCAGTGAGCTGCCAAGGAAACTCCATGTCACCATTGGCAATGCTCTCATGTCCAGTGGTCACTGTGCCAATTACCAAGGCCACTGGCATGGATCCACACTGGAGACAAAGACGGCCCTCATCCTATGGCTCCAGGGGCCAGCAGGGGTCTCCAGAGAATGCTGGTGGTCACTCCTGGACTGCGAGTCAGCTGCCCACCCTGGTGCTGTGCCTAAAACCAAGAACACACATTCATGTTGTGGTGTCATTGTGGAAGTGTTGGGTGCTTTGGGCATCATGGAGCTGCCCAGCGCCTTTGTCACAGGAACTGGTGGCCTCATGCTCAGGCCTGGGTCCCTGCATTTTCCTCCTGGAAGCTGTGTCTGATGGCTGCTGGTAGGGCCGACCCTGATCCCTGCCATTCTTGTTTGAGTCCTCCATCCATTTACTCATTCCTGTTTTCAGGGTGCTGATGACTGTGCCCACACTAACTTCCTGTCTCCCTGTTGGATGGCAAGCTGCAGCCCTGGTGCCTAGCACAGTGTCCGTGCTCAGGAAACACAGTCAACCCGGCACCCTGTGCCCACATCCCTACTGTGCCCACATCCCTACTGCTCGAGTCCTTTACACAGCACAGCACAGCACCTGCCCAGATCCCACAGGACCACGCCCACTCTCCTGCCCTAACCCCCCCATGACCCATAATACCTGTGGCAATGCCAGTGCTGTGGAGGTGGTATCATTCAGGGAACAAGGACAAGAAAGGGAAGGCCTACACAGACAATGCTTTCCCACACAGTTGTGATCCAATCACGGTTGGATGAATCTGTGAGGGACACAGAGGGCTGACTGCCCTGTGTCAAGGTCCATCACTTGATACAGCTGCCATTTGGGGATGAGATGACACAGAAAGGGAGTCTCCAAGGACATGAGGTGTGAACCAAGAGAGGAGTGGGGCTGGCTGGGTTGAGAGAGTAGTTGGCAGAGATGCCGCCCAGCCCTGCAGGTATCGAGTCCCCTCCTCTGCAGGTCACCCCACTCTGGCGTCAGGCCTCCTAGGGCAGGGGAGATAGCGTTGCACTCCCGTCAGGACCTGATCAGCAGGTAGTCAGGTCAGTCACAAAGGGAGCAAGTACCAGAACCTGAGATTTGCAGTTCAGGGGGACCAACCACAGTCGTGGAGTCCCAGAGCCCCAGAGCTGAGGGGTGGCGAATCCCACTCATACCCACAGGTACAGCTCAGCTTGAACATGGCTGTGCTCATCTGTTTGTGTGACTTCACTCCGTGAAAGACAGCAAGGGTTCTGTGTGCCCTGAAACCAGAAGCGCTGATGATCAGCCTTGACAGAGGCTGCCATTGCAGAGCTGAGCAGGTGCAGAGAGAGGAGCGAGGGAGGGAGAGGGGAATGGGCAGAGGAGGAGCCCTCCTGCCTCCTGGCTGCACCCAACCCCATCTTCTGTCCCCACCAGGAGATACTGAGGGTGGAATTTTAATCCCGTCAGCAATGGCAGGCATCCTTTGTTTTGGAGGCATGGAAGGCTAAGTGACCTCTGGGTGGCCCCATCCCCCAGCCGTGGGACTATGGCTCATGGGAAGGGAGCCTGAGAGCCCTGCCCCAACTCAGCACTTGGGGCCCACCTGCCAGGAGGCCCTTGCCCTGTGACATGGGCTTCTTCCTGCACTTTCCTGCCTGCAGGAGTGTGAGAAATAACCCTCTTCTGTGCACACTGCCTGCCCAGCTAGGGCTACACAGTTCTAGTAGCAGAAACCCTGCTCAGCTGCTGTGGTCCTGAGGGTTTGGGGTTTGGCAAAGATGACCTGGGCTTTCTGAAGGAGATATCAGATTTGTGCTTGCAGGGTCACTAGTTTTCTAGAAGCACAGCTGCGGCTCCACGTGCTTGTCTGACACTGGGGTGTGCCCCTCTGCTGGACCGTGTGCATGTGTGTGCATGAGTGTGTGCTCATTCCTTGTGGTAAGTGTAAACCTTAGGTGACTGTGTTTAAGATTTCAAATTTATCAGTACATCTTAGGCACATCCATGCATATTTAGAATTTTTAAAAATCATGGTGTTTTTTTTTTTTTTTTTTTTTTTACCATGCTTTAAGATTTTGAAAAACTGGCAAGTATCAAAAATATCATAGAACCTAGAAATAGGTATTGCCCTCCCCAC
>NW_004524809.1:1611061-1622384 GCF_000260255.1 Octodon degus
CACCATAGACTCTAGTCTGGCTTCCAACTCGAAGTGATCCTCCTGCCTCAGGCTCCCAAATGCAGGGATAACAGGCTTCACAGTTGGATCCAGTGCTGCTTTTTAAGCTCTGTCCATTTCAAGTCTTGAGAGCTTGTTTAGAGGCTCTAGCAGGGGAGCGCATCTACTCGTACATCATTGACAGAGGAAATAGTTCTCCTCTGCCCGGGGTGGTCATCCTCTTTGGCTGAGTGAGCAGCTTTGGTAAGGATGCACCTGAGGGCATAAAGGACACCTGCTTAGCCAGCCAGCTCAGTTGAATCAGCGTTGGCGATCAATGGGGTGATGGCTGTCATAGCCGGATCACCCTGACACCCAAGTCCACTTCCAATCTTGTCTCTCTTCTGTGGCCCACACATTTCTGTTACTAGGCATCAGACCATTTACTGAGATGTTTCAACAGGGCTTCCAGCCTCACTCCTTCAGGGCAAGTTGGGCCGAGGGAAGTAGGGCCACTTGGCCATCATGGAGAATAACTTGTATACAGACAGGACAATGAGACACAGCTATATATCACAGGGGTCCAAAATTAAATCTATTCCCGAGTAACTTCAAATGCCACCCATCACAGGGCAATGTGACAGAAGAGAAGCCAGAGTAGAATGAGCTAGTCCTGATCGTGGTCAGAATGTGTGACTTTCCCTAAATGTCCATTTTCTGACAAATGGATAAACAAACTGTGGCACATCCATATGAGGGAACATCATTCAGCCATGAAAAGAAATGAAGGGCCAACACTTGCCCTGATGTAGATGAAAACACAGCACTCAGTGAAAGTCACTGGACAGCAAAGGCCATGTGTCATGTGGTCCCATTGATAGGAAATGCTCCCGAGAAGCAAAACTGTTAGGTCAGAGTGTACACTACTATTTGCTAAGGCTTAGGAAGAGGGTGATGGTGAGTGATGGCTACAGGGCTATAGGGCTTCCGTGGGGAAGAGGAAAAAAATTCTCCAATTACATAATGGTGGTGGTTGTATAATTTTGTGACTATGCCAGAAATCACTGCGTTGTACATGTAATGAAAGGTGAACCTTACAGTACATGACTCCTCAATGAAGCTATTGCTTCAAAGAGAACATTACTTTTGCAAATTTATACAATAGCCCTCATGCCACACCCAACACATGTGTGTCCTGTTCATGAGTCACCTGTGTTGTCCTGGGTGCTCTTCTGGCTCTCATTAGCTGCATGTTCCATGGCTGGTCATGGGCTGACTGACCTAGGATGGTTTCTGCTGGGATGGATGGTGTTACTTGGTTCTGTTCCTGGTGTCAGGCTGACATGCCAGGCATGTTTTCTCCATGAAGGCAAGGGTCGCAAGTGACATGGAGCCATAGCACTGTCTCCAGGTTTGCCAGCATGGTGCCACTAGTGTTGCATCTGCCACAGCAAGTCACATGCTGACGCCTCCCAACAGAGGGACCACAGACAGGGTCAGGCGGGTGGTGTAAAGAGCTGTCCTATGCACGTACATGTTGGCAAGCATCTGTGTGTGTGTGTGTGTGTGTGTGTGTGTGTGCACGCGCGCAGGCTCTCTGGGGTACACAGGGTGTTACAGGCTTGTGTGCGGGGCAAGCTCAGCAGCGTTTCTGCCCACGTGTCTCTGCTGGCGTGTGCCTTCCTTAGTGCGCTGGGGCCTGCGCCCTAACCTCACGCTCGTGGGAAAGTCTGCTTCAGATCTTGTCTCTCTTTTGGGGTCTACGCAGTTCTGCTACTGGGCATCAGATTACTCACTGAGATGTTTCAACAGGACTTCCAGCTGGACTTCAGGACTCTGGGTCCTCACCTCCCACATCCCTAACATAGGCGCAACTCAGGCAACTCGGGAAGGTAAATTCCAGTGCCAGCTGTCATCAGCTGGCTTAGCAATGACTCAGCCCTATGTCTGGACCATGGAATCAGGAGGCCGCTTTCCAGCCTCCTGAGAGTGCTCGGGCAGAGTTTTGAGTAGGCATCACCATTAGCTCTGAAGACGGGGATGGTAGGGAGTGATTGCACTGCCCACTCCTACCCGGAAGGCTCCACCCCTCAGAGGTGGCTTCACGTTGCCATGTTGCCATGGCAACCACTGCCTTCCACTCTGCTCTGCTGCTGTGTGCGGAATGGGTCTCTGTCACCCCCTCACTGCTGGGCTGGGGTACCATGGGGGAGGGGCAGGCTCAGCAGACGTCTCTGTCTTTCCAGGGCAGCTGAAAGGATGCTGCAGACCGTTGTCTTGGTTGTGGCTGGCCTGCTGCACTGCCACCCTGGCAGGGCCACTCCAGCTGTCCTGGGTGGTTTGTTCAGCAAGCTTCTGCCAAGCTTCCTCTGTGCTGCCTTCCAAGTCAGATTCACAGGTCTGAGTTAGTGCCTATGTGTCTGATGCTGTCTCTAGGAGACAGGAGGGGTAGGGGTGGGGAGTGTCTGGGAACTGCACTTCGAGAACCCAAATGCCACTGCCATGGGTGCTGCTGGTCCCTACCACACACAGAGCCCTTCTCTCATTCAGTGCCTGAGTCACTCATGGATGGGCCTGCTTACTCATGCAATCGCTGCTGCTTCCTTCCCCTTTAGACTGTTGCCCCTGTTTATTTACTTGTTAATGTGAGCAAACACAGCTCTCCAGCTCTGGGAGGGGAGAGATCATTAAGAACAGGGTTCCTGCTGCTCTACAGGTGCTGGCTTTCCTTGCTGGAGGGAAACACATGAACGGAAGGACAAGCACGCTTTTTAGAAAGGCAACACTCAGGACCGTAACAGAGAACACTGGTGTGCACAGCCGGCAGCACGGGGAAGGGAGTGTAGTTGTCCCCCCAGAGCCTCATGCAGTCATTGGGGCAGACTTCGAGAGTTTGTGATTAACTCATGATCCAATGCTGGGATTGTGGTTGCGAATGCTCTGGGGCAGGGAGCCTATACACAATGGAAGGAGAGGAGAGAGGCTCGCTGGCCGCAGCAGCTGCTGCTCTTCCTTTGCCCATTACTGTGTTTCCACCGCCACGAACTGCTGCTGTCTGCATGTGCTGCTCTGCCTTGGAGCCGGCTTAGTGTGGCCTGAAACCTCCACAACTGTGAGCTAAATGAACCTTTTCCTTCTTAATTTTGGAGGTCCTATATCTTGTCCCAGCAATGAGAGAAAAGTAACCAAGACAAGGCAGATGCCACCGCAGTCTCCTGGGATCTGAAGGGCCCTGGTTCCCAAACCCCCACTGATGTCAAAATCCATGGCTGTCCCAGGGCCTTATGGGAAAGCTGTGCATAGAACTCATGTGTACCCCGCTGTGCAGCCAGGTACCCCCAAGTGCAGGGCAGCTGGGTTGCAGACAGAGCATGGAAGCTGTCCCACCAATGACAGGAAGGGACCTTGGCAGAGGGAACAGCACCAGGAAGGCTCAGAGCAGGGTGCTCAGGCAGGCAATAGCCTGGAACTGGAGGAGGAAAGGGGCTGGGGGTGAGCACGACTGAAGCCCACTCTTTGCCAGTCCATTTCTCTTGCCCTTGACCCAATGCCAAAGACCGGGTGACAGAAAAGAACTTTCCCGTCCCTTCTCTTTGAACTGAGGCTCCAGGTTGAGGTCACCTGCGTGGGGACAGAGTGTGGAGGCCCAGAGCTAAGGCCCCAGGACTTAAGAGAGCTAAGGCCTTAATTGCAGGGCTCCCAGGGAGCCTTATTTAACCCTGATGACCTCCAGGGCCACCTCCAACATCAGGGTCTGCCAGGGTCTGTTACCCCTTATACCTTGTGGTGGGGTGAAATTCCTGCATGGAATCTGGGAAGCCTTGGGAGTTACACAAGCCACACCCAAGCCACTGCATCCTGGAGCCACCAGGCTACATCACAACACTTAAGCAGCACCCGAGAGAAAGAAAGAACAAGACTCGGTCAGAGTGGCCATGCAGGAACCCCACAGCAGGGCTGGTGTGGAAGGCAGCTATGGGGTGGAGGTGAATGGTGCTGTGGAGGCTGCAGGCCATGATGGCTGGATGTGGGGAGAAGGGACCAATGACCAGTCCCCAAAGTGGCAGCTACCAGGGGACCCAGTGGAGAGGAGGCTGTCAGAGAAAGCTGGGGCTCCTGACTCTGATCTGCTCCGTGCTGCCTGGCTTCGGCTCACCTACTGCCCAGCCCTCTGGTGGAAAAGGAGGTTTTATGTTAGCATGTATGTCTTCATGACAGCCGGCTCATTCTGGAGACCTCAAGGTGGCTGGGTGCCCACTGCTGATCTGAGAACCCATCAGGCCTCATATGTGTAAATGACAGTGACAATGACATCTGCCATTCCCACTCAAAGTAATCTGTACTGTCCAGGTTGTCACCATCCTCTCCTGGCCCCAGGCCTCACAGGGACAGTGTGGACATCCCAGGTGGACCCTGCGTGAAGGCCTCTGTCCCCAGGTCAGTCCTCTTTGGGACTCTCCACGTGAGCAGATGTGGACAGTGTGCCACCACAGCTTGGCCACACTGTCCCCACCCACTGCCCCAGGACCTACTGTGCTGGGCTCATCACACTCACAGGGACAGTTGGAAGGACCCTGTCTAGATGCAGGAGTTGTGTCACACTAATCTACCTGGCCCTGCTCCTTCTGTCACAGCCCAGGCACTTCTGCTGTGACTTCAAAGTCCAGAGTGCCCTGTTGGCTCCCTGTGCTCTCCTAGCTCACTGCCCCCAGGTCCCTGCTGTTCCTCCCACTTGGACCCCACCCCCTGTGAGCCCTTAGGACATCCTGCCCCTCTTGGCTGCAGTGCAACTTCCAGAGAGGTGTCCCTTGGGACTAGCACCATCTGCAGCTCCACCTCCTGACAGTAAAAGAGCCCTGTATCACCTTTTCTTTTTGTCACCTCCTCTAGTAGGACACCAAGAGATTTCTTTTGCTCCTTGCATGGCAAGGGCCAGGCAAAGAGGGTTCCCAGGAAGCACCACAGAGGAGAGAATGAATGGATGCAGCCGGAAGCCAGTTGGCATCTGGCCTGGGTGCCCCGGGTAGAGCTACAGGGCTGTAACCTGAAGCCTCCAGCTGGGTCCACTCCTGGTCTGGCTGAGCCTAGGCCTGGCAGCCAGGCAGCAGCTCCCTCTGCTGGACAGAAGGCAGATTGCCAGCCACATACAAAGGCTTAGTCTGTAGATGACCAGAAAGTCAGATGCCATTGGAGGGTGTGGGCCCAGAGACTGCAGGAAGTCTTCACTATGAACAGCAAGGTGGGGGACACAGTAACTTAGCTTTCAGCGGCCAGGCTCACTCCTAGCTGTGTGGTGCTCACCAAGCCCCTGGTCATGGTGCCAACCTCTGAGGGCTGTCAGGAAGACGAAAGCAGTGCTCACATGCCACCTCCTCCAGCAGGCCCTCCCGGATTTTTTCCTGCTGAAAGAGCTCCCTCATCACCCAGCCATTCGCTACCCCTTTCCTCTGCTTTTCTTTGTAGCGCAAACCACTGCTCCTTGTTTACTGTCCTTCCCGCACAATGCCAGCTGTCTCGGAGGGGCTTTGCTCTGAGCAGTGCTGCCACATGCACACAGCACACACAATGGGTGCTGGGAGGGCTCACACGCTGTGCCCACCAAGTCCCCACTGCCCTCTGGGGCCTGGCTCCCACCACTCCTCTTTCTATCTCTATGACCCCTTCCTCAGTATCAGGGATTGAACCAGGGTCTTCAGACTGAGCTACTTTTAACCTTTTTTCGATTTGGAGATGAGCTCTCTCCAAGTTGCTAAGTTGCCCAGACTGGACTCAAACTGCGATTCTTCTGTCTCAGCCTCCCTGGGGCTGGGACCACAGATATGCACAGCCACACTTGGCTAAGTTCAGGAACCTGACTGTCCTGGGACCTGTGGAGAGTTGACATCCTGCTCCGATCATTTTTCTCTTTTTTTAAAAGAAAAAATGATAAACAATGAAACCAAGTTTCAAAATAAGTTAGTAGGACAGTTACAATGGTTGACACACTGCCTATTATCTTCCTGCACCTAGCTAGCTGAAGGGGCAGGGCTTTCAGGCTCTAGTCCTTCTCCTCCCAAGGCTGCTATACTGAAGGTAGACACCAGGGGGCAGCAGTGCGCCGTGGAGCCTGGGCTGCCTGACCCAGAAGGGGTGGGAGGGGTTCACTGCGCTTCACTTTCCTACACCTCCTATGCTGGGGTCCATCTCCACCGCCAGGGGGCACCAGCTCCAATGCTTCCCTGTTCTACTTGAGGGCGACCTGGCACAGCGCCATCCATCCTTCCATTTCTGGTTGCTCTCCCGTCTCAGAAACTAGCTTTCATCACCCACAAAAATCCAGACAAGAGAGGTCACGGGGTGTAGGATTCCACGCATATGAAACATCCACAAAACAAAAATCCACAGTGACAGAAAGTGGAATTGTGCAGGTAACGGAGGCGCTGTTCATAGGGGTTTCTCAGCCAGGGGACCTTGGAACCAGAGGTAGTGACCTCACAGCGTGGGAAGGATGCAGAATGCCATCGCAGCGCTATACTTTTAAATAGCTGAGTCTGTTATGTGGACTTTACCTTTCAAAACAAGCCTGATTTAACGCCTCACAGCCACTGTAAGCACTAAAGCTGGGCATGGGGACAGTGCCAAGCCCTTCAGTCCCGAGATCCACAGCCAGAGCTTCTCTCCAGGTATGGAAAGGAAGCACCAGCGCCCATCCACCCCGCGCTTTCATGCAGCTGGGCAGCCACCCAGTCTACCACTGTCTACCTAATCCACCATGACTCACCCACCAATTTGTTATCCCTCTGTCCACACACAACAGCCCATCCACTCATCTCTGACTGATGCATACATCCATTCATTCACTTGCCCACCCCCTCACCTATCTACATATCCAGTCACCTCTATCCATCCATCTTCTACCCACCCAACCCTTCATCACCTCTCTGGCCCAGCATATCGTTTTAATAAAGAGAACTTCGACTCAGACCTTGCCCTCTGGGAGGCCTCCTGTCCCCTGGAGGTGGTAGCTTGGGTAGCCGCCACCAGGTAGCAGCATACGTGTTCTGGGCTCAGGGAGAGAAGTGTGCGCAGGCACGACCTCAGCGGGGAGCTGGGAGTCCAAAGGCCTCCTCTCCAGGAAGTGATGTGTGAGAGCTGGCCAGGCTGAGCAGGGAGAAACCCAGGGCAGGAGTCTGGAAGGCAGGGGTGCAGGGGAAGACTTCCCTGCACAGGGTCGGCAGGGTTCCAGGCCAAGGTGTGAGGGTGCAGCAAAGGTGGTTAGGGCTGAGCATTTGCAGACAGGGAAGGAGCCGTGGGTAGAAAGGAGGGAAGAGGTGTGGACACACAGCACACACTCCGTGGGCAGGGGCCTCCTACGTCACCATGGAGCTCATCCTGGGCCAGGCGATGGGAGCCCCCGGGGTGACTGGGTCAGACATGACAGAGCCCTCCACGGCCATGCTGAGGCTGGACGGGAGGAGGGCGGGGCAGTGGGCCCTGGGGTCCGGGGGCATCTACCCTTCCCACCACCACCGCTGCACCTCCTCTTACCTACTGCCTCCTTAGGGAGGGACCAGTGTTATTTCCTGATGAAAACGTAGGGACCAAAAGAGACAAGGTGACAGCCTGGAAAGCAGAGGGACTGAGGTTTGGCCCTGGAGCCCCTGCCCTCCCAAGCCTGGTAGCTGCTCCCTAATGTTACCATCTGTAGGACGGTGGCTGCAGACCACCCACACGTCCATCTCCTGCCTGCACCTCCATGGGGGAAGCAGAGAAAAAGCAAGGAGGGCCACGGCGTGGGCTCTGGAGCTCCCCTCCTTGCTGAAGGTGCTGTGACTTGGGTAGGGTACGGAGCTTCTCTGTGCCTGTTTTCACACCCGTCAGAGGGACAGAGAAAGAGACTGGTGTGAGAGTCTGCGGTGAGCTGGAGCAGTAGCCCGGTTTCCTTGTGTCTTGACCACAGGGGTCCAGTGCCTACAGACTGAATCTGAGGAACAACGTCCCCGGGCTGCCGCCATTCTGGAGCACAGCGCTCTCTTCACAAAGCAGTCCTTCACCTTTGCAACTCAGCTGCAAAGGCTAGAGCCTGCTGGTCCCTGTGAAGTCCTCAGGCCATCTTTGCTGTTGTCCTCTTCCCCATCAGCAGCCACGTTCTCCTCTGCTCTGTCTTTGCGCTCCTCAGCCCTATTGGAGCTTCCTTTCTGACCAAACTCACATTTCAAACCACTCTTCTGGGTCCATTGCTCTTGGCTGCTCTGATACAGGCGATCTGGGTGGAGAGGTTTATTTCAGCTCATAGGTTTGGCATTCAGCAGCAAGACTGGTAGCCCTGGAGGTGGCCCCATCATGGTGGGAACTGTGCCTACATCTCAAATCAGGAAGAGGGGAGGCTGCAACTCCATATTCCATCTCAGGGCTGGCCCAGTGGTCCACAGATGCCCAACACACCCCATAGCAATGGGGATTGGGGCTCCATATGTAGGCCACAGCAAGCACATTTATTGTGCCCATTTTACAGATGAGGAAACCAAGGCTCAGAGAGGAGCATTAGGTCACACTAAGTGGCCCAGCTAGGGAGGAACAGAGGCAGAATTCAGACTCACAGAGGATGAGTTCCAAAGCTCAGGTCCTTATGGATGCCTCAAGGAAGATGCTGGCCCCTGGGTGAGCAGCCCCTCCACACCACTGCAGAGGAGCCACTCACTCTGCAGCCTATGAGTGACATAGGTTGGACACAAAGGCAAACCCCTGGCCCCTCTGGATGCTGGCTCACCAGAACGGGGCAAGTCCTGCCTCCTGATCCATTGAAGGGAATCTAGAAGCCAGGCCTCCTAGAGCCCAAAGCTCTGCAGGGCCCAAGCCCAGAGCCCCATTTCCAGTGACATGTGCAGGGCTTTCTGTTGAGCCTCATGTCAGCAGGGACCTCAGTCCTAACCCTCTGGGGCCTGAGTTGCAATTACCAGACCCAGGACACCACCGCCCTTCCTCCTGCAACTGGGCCTGGTCCCTGTCTTCCTCTTGCAGGGGCTTGGTAAGAACCAAGGGCTTGAGGCCAGCTTCCACCCTGCCTGCCTTTCCTCTTGGGGACACCTTCTTGGCTGCCTTTGGTCTCATCAGAATAGGTATCCAAGTCCTTGATTCTGGCTTTAATTAAAAGCAAAGTCCTCCTAGAGCCACTGGGCCATGGTTTCTTTCCCTCCTCCGCATGAAGCATGGAGCCTGATAAATTGAAATTTACAGATGAGCGAGGACAGGGCCCCCTCAGGAGGGATGAGGACAGACACAGTGGGGCGGGTACAAGCCATGGTAGTAGGTGGCGGGGTGTGATGATAGGGCTGGCCGGACCAGGGGGAGGCCCCTCAGCCCCGCAGACCACCCCCATCCTACATCCGGGTAACTGTGCACTTCCTGTGGAAAAGTGACCAGGGAGGAAAATGAGGATGGAGAGCAGCTTCTCTGCCAGCTGGAGAGAATCCTTACTAGCACTCGAGGGTGAGCAGCCTTCCAGAACGTTTGGGACTCTGGGCACAAATGAATGATTTTTTTTTTTTTCTTCAGAACTGGGGGTTGGACTCAGGCCCTTGCACTTGCCAGGCAAGCACTTATTCTATTGAGCCATCTCCCCAGCTCCTAATGAATGATTTTTATTGTCTCCCCTGATTTCATTCTAAAGTGATAAGTATACCTGGAAAAACAGCTTGGAAAAAGTGTTTCTTTAAAGTATAAAGTGCTTGTCTGGCAAGCACAAGAGTCTGAGTTCAATCCCTGGTTCTGAAAAAAAAAAGTACATGAAGCTGGGCGTGGTGGTGCAGATTCTGTAATCCTAGCACCCTGGAGGCTGAGGCAGGAGGATTGCCATGAGTTCAAGGCTGCCCTGTTTTACAAACACCAAAACAATTCAAAATAAAATGAAACCAATCAAGGGGTTCTTGTGAGTGCAGCACGTTAGCATGCACCCTGCCTACCTCTGCTCAGTTCATCTGGCCAGTAGTGCAGCATACTGATGAACAGGGAGGTTTGCTTCCAGGCGTGTGACAATGTGCCAACACAACAGATGACACTGGGGCAGATGCTCCTCCACCTACAGCAGGATTTCGTCCCCACAAACCCACCCAAAGCTGGAAGCACACCACGTCAGAGGCACACTGTGTACATCTGGCCTGGCCAGACTTGGTCCGGCAGCACAGGGCCTGCAGAGGACCAGTTGTTTCTTCATGACCATGGGCTCACTGTCCTGCCCCATGGGCATCACAGAGAGGCTGAGACCTCAAGCCATCTGCCTGAGCAAAGACTCAAACTCACAATAAAATCTGAAGTATGGTTTCTACTAAATGCTTTTGACTTCTGCATAATAACAAAGTTGAAAAATCCTGTCTAACCATTGCAAACCAGGGCCTGTTTCTATAACTTTGTACCCTAAACTGTCCACTTCTGGGGATTGAGTTCAGCCTGATGTTGAGTGATATCCCAACCCTTCTTTTAAATTCTTTGAGACAGGGTCTTGCTAAGTCTCTAAGTTGCCCAGGCTGGGCTCAAACTTACAGTCTTCCTGCCTCAGCCTCTCAGAGCACTGGGATTACAGTCATGCATCAGCATGCTCGCATCTCTTAGTCTTGCCTAAGAAAGATTCCTAAGAGCGGACTTGAGTGCAAATGATTGACTTCACATTCTTAAAACCAAAATGTGTCCAGATTTTTAGATCAACCCATTCCTCTGTCCATCATTGTGTTTATTTTCCCGCCCCTTTACCAGTGCTGCCAGTCATGACTTCTAAACTGTTTATAGATGTAATTGATGAGGAGGCGCTCTCTGGTTGCCATAGTTACTCAGACTAAGAGTATTTTTGTATTTGGTGTGATGAGCAGTGGGGAGTCGGGAGAGGGAGTTTCTCATCTCTTTGAATACTGGGTTCCTTCCTGGGAACAAGATGGGATTCCCAGGAAGGACACCAAGAGATTTCTCTTGTTCCCTGCATGGCAAGGGCCAGGCAAAGAGGGTTCCCAGGAAGCACCACAGAGCATGAACACGCACGCGAACTTTCCTAGGCCTTCTTGTGAACACTAGTTGCAGGGACCCTCATCTTTGTGGCTGGCATGGCGAATCCCTCAGGTACTCCACAGGGCCCGTCTTCAGGAAGGACACTAGTTCTGCACAGGCCCCTTGTCTCTTTGTCCTCAGCTTCCTTTTCTTCTTTTTATTTACTTATTCTTGTATCTAGTACAGGGTCTACAGGGCCTCATCGAGACTACACAGATCGGACTCATAGTGATCCTCCTGTTTTCAGCCTCCTAAGTGCTGGGATTAGAGGTGCATGCCACCAAGCCCAGTCTCATTCGACATCTCAGCATGCCCCAAGGGCAGGGCCAGC
>NW_004524809.1:1622749-1761961 GCF_000260255.1 Octodon degus
GTAGTTCAGGCTGGCCTTGAACTCACGATGTAACCCAGGCTGGCCTTGGACTTGTGGTGAACCTTCTGCCTCAGCCTCCCGAGGGCTGAGATTACACTAGTTATATACATATCTAAAAGTAGAGTTGTGGGGTCCTGAGGTATGCATAAATTCAACCTAGTGAGCCACCCAAGCACCATTCTTTTCAGACATTTTCTGATGCAAAGTTCCAAACACCCAGAAAAGCTGAACTAGTAGAGTGCCCATCTGTGTGCCTCCCTCCCGGGTCCTACTGTTAACCTTGCTGCTCTTCTATATCCTGTTTTCACTAAGCCACTCATCTTTTTTCTGCCCAGCATCTGAGACCTGCGTCTTCCCAGTTCCACAGTGCACTCTGCCCTACCCTGGCTGTCCAGAATCACTCCATGCCAGGTCTTCCCAACTACCCAGGGGAACAGAGCCACACAGCTGGTTCAGGCCACTCTAAGTCCCCTGCCCAGGCTGGGGAAGAGCCTGGCTTCCTGAACTGTGGAGGAGGGGGAGTGGTTGCTGGTCCCCAGCCACTGTGTTACTGCTGTCTCTAGAGTGGCAGGAGAGGCTGCGTGGAGTCCTGCACACCAGGCAGCCAGCATGTGGAGCTGGAGGTGAGGAGACTCCAGGGCTGGCTTCCTCTGCCTCGCCCACTCTTTGCCTCTTCTGTCCTGGCCCAGGGCATGGGTGGCGGGGAAGACCCACTTCCACCATTAAGGGAAGGCCAGGTGGGTTGTCACTGAGCCATGCCTGTCTCCAAAGATCCCTACCTTGGGCTGCACAGGACCCGTGTGGCCCAGCACTCCATGACACTCAAGAAACACCTGGTGCGTAAGGCTTTTCCAAGGTGGCTCCCAGGCTCTGGGCAAAGTGTGCTCCTCTCAGGCCCCAGCAGCTTCATCTGTAGACACAGAGGCAATGGATAGGATAGTGGACAGCAGCAGTGGTACCACCACCCAGGGCTTTCTGCCCCAAGACAGCAAGCTCGGATCTCTCTCCATGGAGGATCAGGAGGGGAGGACTCGGGCTCTGAGGATGATCCTGACCGTGGTAGCAGTAGCACCTGGGACCTGTCAGCCTCCTGCTCCAGGTGGTTATGGTGCAGCCTGAGACCCACCCGTGTCCACAGGTGAAACCAGTGCTGCCAGTCTGGGCTGCAAGCAAAGAAGTGTTCAGCCCCAGCCACCAAGGCAAGCAAAATCTTCATCTCAGGCCCAGGTCTAAGGCTCTGTGTCAGGGGGTGAGGTGGAAGCCCAGGACCCCTGCACCTGCCTACAGCCAGAGCTGGGAAATCAGCTCTCAAATGCAGTTCTGTCTCTTACTTACCTACTTATAAATTAGCTCTTTGCTCACCTGTTTTTTTTCAAAATTTTTATTTATTTGTGTGTGTGTGTGTGTGTGTGTGTGTGTGTGTGTGTGTGTGTGTGTGTGTGTGTGTGTGTGTGGCCAGCTCAGCCCACCAGGGGGCGGGACTGGCTGGCATGTGGTGCTGGGGGATTGAACTGCGGTTCCTGTGCTTTGCTAAGCTTGTTCTAAGTAGGTGCTTTAGACCACTGAGCCATCTCACCAGCCCCTGCTCACCTGTTTTTAATACCTGTTTGTTTCATCAAGGAAGATTGTTGTATTAATACTTTTCACATTGTGGAGACACAGCATGTGATACCCACAATTTAAAGGAAGACAGGTTTAATTGGGCTCACTGCTTGGGGGAAGTCAGCTCGTGTTTAGCTGATTCAAGGCAGAAACTCATAGCAGAAGGGTGTGGGAGAGCAAAGCTGCTTGGCGCAGGGAAGCAGAAAGGGGAACAGTGCCAGAGGGGGAGGGGCCAGAGGCCAGCCATCAACTGCAGGCTCCTGCCTCACAACCCACCCAGACACACCCAGAAGTGGGCTTCACCAATCCCCAGGCCAACCCAACTCCAGTCAAGTTAGCATTCCCCCCTCCTCACCACAACTGTTCAGTCTGCCCTTGGGGGTCCTCACCTGTCCATCTGCCGGCACCCCATTTCAGCTTCTGTTGTGACAGTTACCAGTTCCTCCTTTCCCACACATTCCAAGTCTCTAGTGGGTATCTGAAACTAGGAACAGCACAGAACCCTACATTTATATGCTTTTTCTGCACATGCATACCTCTGGGAAAGTTTAACTTTTAAGTTAAATTTAAGAGATTAAATTTGCTAATAAGAATTAGGCTGCCATGGGCTAGGGAGATAGCTCAGTGGCTTAAGTGCCTGCCTGGCAAGTACAAGGTCCAGAGTTTGATACCAGGTACTCCCTCCCACATACAAAATAATAAAATAAAAAAATTAGGCTGCCATAAAAGTTAGATGAAGTCAGGCACAGTGGCACTTGCCACTTGAGAGGCGGAGGCAGGAGAATTGCTGTAAGTCCCAGGCCAGCCTGGGCTCCATAGTAAGTTCAAGACCAGCTTGAACTACGTAGTGAGAACTTGCCTCAAAAAATAAAAACAAAAAGTTAGATGAATCTCTCAAGGTACCTGGCCATGCTGTACTCCCCTACCTGTGGCGTGTGAATCCTTCAATGTCTGTGTGACCAGATGAAGTAGGTGGTGGCAGGGGCATTGTGGCAAGGTGTCAGGCTGCTGTGGGTTCCTTGAACACGAGCAGGGTGACCCAAGCTGGCTCTGGAGCGGCTCACAGGTGGGTAGTATACAAAGTGTGGAGCGGGTATGGGGTGGAGCTGGGAAGCAGGAGTCATCCTGGTGCCTGGGGTGGCACTCAACTTAAATCATATGGATTATTTCTGGGATTTTCCACCCAATATTGTCAGAGAATTTCTACCTAATGTTCTCATGAAAACTGAGTGAAACAGATCAGTAGGGATAGCTGTGTTGAGTCTTTGCACTCTGATAGGCACCTGCTTGGTGCTGGGGACACTGTGGTAAGTGGAAGTGTTCCATCCTCCCAGGGCTGGCAGTGCAGGTGGGGATGAACCGGGAAGTGGTGATGCTGGCTCTGTCCAGCTGGGTGAATCTGTATCCACAGCCAGGCTTGGTTCCTTGACTTTCAAGCCAGTCTGATGGGACCAGTGTTTGGTTATAAATCTTGATCCTAAAAATGTTTGTAATGGGCAGGTTTTAAAAATGGATACTTAATGGCCAGGACTTGACAACAGTCCCCCTGGAAAACATTGCTCCTTGTGCCGGGGAGATGGCTCAGTGGAATAAGCACTTCCCTGGCAAGCACAAGGGCCTGAGTTCAATCCCTGGTTCCACCAAAAGAAAAAGAAAGAAAGAAAGAAAGAAAGAAAGAAAGAAAGAAAGAAAGAAAGAAAGAAAGAAAGAAAGGAAAGAAAGAAAACATTGCTCCTATGGGGAGGGGGATGCCTACTTCAAGGTTCCCTCTCCCCCAGGTCAAGTGGGAAGCCGCTTTCTGTCACAGGATCCTCCCTCCCAGGTGTGCAGCTGAGGACCTGTGCTTGCACACCTCCAGGGGTGGGGTGCTCCCTCCTGAGGCAGCTTGTTCTGCTTTGAGGTGGCTCTGCCATGAGAGTGCCGCCTCCCACCTCTAGGAGCACACCCTTGCCTTGCTGGGGTACCAGAACACTCTGCTCATTCACTCACTAATTCATGCAACTTTTTTGAGACAGGGCTTTGCTATATGTAACCCAAGCTGGGCTTGAACTCACAGTAATCCTTCTGCCTCAGCCTCCCAAATGCTGGGATTATAGGAGTGCATTCCACACTCTGCTTCATGTGATGCTTTTATAAAAGCAGTTATTTGAGAATGATGTCTCCACCCCTAAACTGGAAGAAGGATCAGACCCACTCTCTGAACTGTCACAGGCACTCATGCTGGAAGTTAGGCAGGGCGTAGCAGAGCGAGGTGCTGGCTATTGGGAGCAGGAAACCAAAATGCATGTCTTTTGAGCACCATTGTGTGGCACGTACTAGGCCGGGGCTGGGGACACAAATGAGATGCAATACCAATGGGCCAACAGGGGACATTTTTGAAGGTGAGGTCCCAGGTTAAAAATGCACGTGCACAGGGCATCAGCAATGGCAGCAGGCAGCATGGAGCGGAGCAGGGGGCAAGCGCACAGGAGCAGCTGGTCTTTAGTGTACCATTCTTATACAGGTTATCACACATTTATTTCCTGTATAGTGCTGTAACCAGTGCCTGCAAGTTTACCTGTGCTAAGTCATGGTTATAGAACTGTATCCTTCTGGGCACCTGGATTAGACAAGTGGGGTCACATCCTCAGCTTTGAAGCAGTCTGGGTCACTCCCAACACCCGCATATGCCCCAGGTCCACAGAAGCTCACAGGTCAGCAAGACAAACAAGCAAACATCAGAGGCCACATGGTGTCCGAAGGGGACCCCACAGGGTCAGGCTCTGCAGGATGATCTCTTAGGCTGCCAAGTGGCTTCTCACCTGAGAACAAAGCCAGAAGATGGGCAGGCACTTTGGGGTGGGAGTGTGCCCAGAGAGGGGTCCCAAGAGCTCACCCCTCTTTTACCCTATGAAACCCAGCCCATCCTGTGGCCTCCCATTCAACCAAACTGTCACCCAGGCTCCTCCTCTTGGTGCGGGTCAAGCCAGATTTAGAACATGAGATGGGCTCCATGCCCCTCACACAGACTCCCCAAATGCTATTTTGCTGCATTTTCCCACTTTCCTGTCCTTGCGCTTTACATGCACACTGCATGTGGAGATCTTGGCTGTGCTCACCCGAGTGATCTGAGAGAAGCTGCACACACAGCACACTTCCCAGGCACACCTGAGTGTACACTTCCCAAGCACGAGGGTGTTCTACACAATCACAGTATGGCTATCAAAATCAGGGAGTGAAACACAGGGTTGCTGGCTATGTTGGTGACTTTCTGCGCTGCAGAGGCCGGGGCTGTAGGGACGCAATGCCTGGCTTCAGCATAGACTTCCTGTATGAGTGTCTGGGGTGGGCCAGTGATCAGCTCTGTAACCAGGGTCCCCTCTGCTTCTTTCAAGTACTGAGAGCTCAAAGCTCCCATGTTCCAAAATGCAATTCTAGATTTATGCTCAGCTTGTAGGCCAGGTAGCTGCTGCTGGGTCCTGGTGTCTGTGAAGCTCTCTGGTGCCCTCTGCAGGCTCACACGGTCAGTGCAGGCCAGCTCACCCCAGATGCCCCAGTTCAAGAGGAATGGAGGACCTGAGGTCCACGCCATGGGCTTTTCCAGATGACCCTGTTGCCTTAACCTGCCTGGTCTGAGCTTCTTACCTTGTCCCTGCTGTGTTTCTACCCATACAGGCCACTTGGTGTAATGTGGGGGTCTGGGTCCAGCCTCCTGTCCCATGTATCCTTGCGGGAGTTGCTTTTCCTCTCTGAGCCCAAGGATACTCCATCATCAGAAGTGATGGCCTGCACATTTTTTCAGGGGCATGATGGGGGTTGATCCGTGCCAGGACTAGGTGCTGGTTACACAGAGGGCTCTCAGGAAATGTGGACATGTCCTAACCCCTCATTCCTGTGCTCTGGGGGCTCCCAGCCAAGGAGCAGCAGAGAACAAGATCCTGGGGCCCACAGGGTGGCATTCAAGCGATGGTCTCTGCACTGGGGGTTCCCATCTGGCTGAGGTAGCCTTCAAATGCCTCAGTGGCCCATGTGTCCCAGGATGTCCCTGCCCACTCCTGCTCTTTCTCTGTGTCACTTATGGGAACCTCTGCACCAAAACTCGGGCACTGCTGCTCTGTCTGTTCAGGTACCCATGGACCCGAAGCCAATGCCACCCTCCATAAGAACATCCAGATGCTGTAAACAGGCAGAAAACCTGCAGTAGAAAAGTCACCCGAGCCCTGGATTTCTCCTGAGAATGCACTGGTGTTATTAGAGCTGTCCGTCTGTCACCACTGGTCCCCGCTCAGGTCCCAGTAGCCTTATTTAGCACACACACACAAAAAAAACTTTCCTCCAAAAGCAAAATATGCACATCCCTTAATTGCTTGTGCCTCAGAACGAGAGGAGCTTGTCAGTCAGCTATCCACTGCCACATGGCAGGGCCACGTGTGTTGGTGAGTTTTATTTCTTGAAAAAAATGCAGCTTATTGTATACTTTCTATAGTAATATTCATGTATGGGATGTGGACAGAGGTGAGAATAGAGGTCAGAGTAAAGGACCCAAGGGTGCCAGTAGACACCATGGAATGGGGGAGGGATCTGAGGGGACAAGGCCTGATGTTTATGCCCCTGTGCTGGCCTGAGAGCGAAGAAGTGGTAGGAGGGGTGCTGACCACAGGTGTCACTCCCGCTTGTGCCCCAGAACTACCTCTCAGTAGCCCCAACCTTGGCACTGGGTGCTCAGATGCATCCTAGGTGGTTCTGAGGGTCCTGCAAGGGATGACTTGTGGGGACAAGGGGAGGGAACAGCTGTCACCACGACAGGTCATCAGAATGGCATGTCTGTGTGTTCACTGTGTTCTAAACCACTGATACTTGCTAGGAGTGGGAATATGCCTGGAACAGTGGACAGGAGCCCCACATTTCCCACCTGCAAGGCAGCTGGACTGACCCGTGGTTGGGAAAGGAGACACCTGGAGATCTGGAACCTTTAGCTCAACGTCAATGTCAGATGGTGGAGGATGGAGCTGGAGAAGCCAGGAACTAGAAAACAGGAAGAAGGATCCTTTGGGAGAAGGCACATAGCTACATGGATAATACATATGTACACATGATACATGTATATAAGCCTGTGGTTTTGTTTCCTAAGGTTTAATATGTTTTCCTGTTGCTTCGAGACAGGGTCTTGTTACACAGTCCAGGCTGGCCTTGAACTCACTATGGCAAATTTTCTCAGCTGTTGTGTCCCAGCAACGGAAAGGTGGCTGACATAAGGTATTTTTAAGGTGTACAGAAAAACCAAGACACCTACGAATGTAAATTCACCAAATAAATACAAAAGATCAGAAAGCACATGAAAAAATAAATATTCACTCATATTTAAGAACTCTTTAGCTATGAGATTGAAAAATATACTATTTTGAAATAGCAAGATCTGGTTTTGGAAAGGGCATAGGCGAAACGATGGTTACCACACACTCCTGTGGAGTACAAAAACATACGCTGTCCTTGTGGCCCTCTTTCCCAGCTATGGGTGGCCTTCCACACACACAGATCTGCTACACATACCGACACTCTCATCTTCTCAGCACTGGGGAAGCTGAGGCAGGAGGATTGCCATAATTTTGAGAGAAGCCGGCACTACACTGTGAGGCGTGCCCTGCCCCCAAATGCACAAATCTTCAGACTTAGCTGTTCTGCTGCTGAGTTTATCGAGAAAGCACAGCAAGGGGCATACAATGTGGACTTTAAGACCGTGAGGTGTCTTTGTGATGTTTCTGTGAACAGGATCAATAGTTTTAGTCACTTGGCCTGGAAATGGTCTTGATATGGCGTGAGCTTTAGAGAAACATTAACTCTGCAACCCAACATTCACAGACCCCACCTATGGCCCCTCCTGGCAAGGTCCTGGGGACATAGAAGGGCATCTGGAAGCTCCTTTCCGTACGAGAGAGTCTGGAAATCATGTGATAGCCCAGCGCTAGGGTAGGCTGGGGACCCAAACGCCACATTTCCTTCTGCTTCTTGAACGCTGTCAGTGTAGTGTGAGAGCCCTGGTTCCCATGCTAATCAGCGCTCTAATTAGCAGCACATCAGATTAATAAAGAGGGGGAAGGGAAGTGGCTTCATTAGTGGCAGTTTGACAGACAAATCCTTCAAACTCAGGGCTCTGGGTGGGGGTGGTAAGGGCTCTGGACTGCTGCTACTGTAACACCGGCTGCTTGTTGAGCGCTCAGTTGGTGCTGGGCATGGGCTGTGTGTTTTCCCTCTTTCATCTCAGTGCGCTTCAACAATTTTGTGAGGAAACTGGGGCACAAAGGGATCATGACATGTTCAGAGCTGCGTGGAGAGTGAGGAGCAGTTGGAACGCGTATGTGCAGGTCTGCCTGCCCACTGAGCCAGGGCCGATGAGTTCTTACAATGCCGCTCCCTGTCCACTCCCTCACCAGCATCCTATCCGCCCACCACGCGCCCACACATCCACTCATCATGCATCTACCCACCAGTCCACTCAGCCTCCATCTATCCAGCTAACACCCACCCCTCATTCACCATCCATCTACCCACCCACTCACTCACCCATCAACCTACCTTTTCATCATCCACGCACCTACACATCCATCTTTGTCCACAAAGCACAGGCCATTCATCTAGCTATTTACCTTGACCCACACTTACCTAACATCCACCCCTCCATCACCACCCATCTGTCTGTCATCTAGTTGTCCCCCATCCATCCTTTCATTCTTCCATCCTTTCATTCTTCCACAGTTCTACTATCTCTCAATCTACCATCCATTATCCATCTATCTGCCATTCCCTCATCCCTCCATCTGTTCATCTACCCATTTGTTGAACTCCTTCTTGTATCAGGCAGTATACTGGGTATTTATGACATAGAGGTAAATTAGAAAAAGTCCTGGTCCCTCCAGACCTTCCTTGATAGTAGGTGGGTAGCAGGGGGTGGGAGAGACAGATAATAATTTAAAACATGAATGTTGAGCATATGATAAATAAAGTAGAGATTGGGGGCATAGAAAGAGGTGGGGAAGGGTATTATTTTAGCTAATGTGGTCATTAGGTCAGTGAGCAGGTGACATTTAAGTACAGACCTCAATGAAGGGAAGGAGCCGGCCAAGAGGAGATCAGGGAGCGAGCAGGCCAGAAGGATTTGTGGGTACAAAGGCCTGAGGCCTCCCTGATGTGGAAGACCAGGTGTCTTTCTGCCCAGGCCCTGGTGTTCAGTGGCTGCACCTTTGCTTATTCTAATCCCCTGCCTGCCCTTTCTCTTCCTTCTCCTCTAGCTCTGGCCAGGCTCAGGACCACTGTTGCAGCAAAGCCCCCCCTGGCTGAATCATCTTCAGGTTCTCTACTTAGGTGGCTCCTTTTCCAGCATGCAGGCTAATTTGATGCCTCCTTGGTGATCCCAGACTCCAGACAGAGGGCAGGTCCTGGAGCAGAGAGATCTGAAGGTCTCAACAGACAGTGAAGTGGTTTTGATGGCCACATGCCGTAAATGAGGGTATGAGTGGCACATATGGAGAGGAGAAGGGCACTGGTCACACCCTGGTGAGCAGCACAGGGTGGAGGAGGGAGGTGGAACAATTCTCTAGATATGGTGGAAAGACCCATGGGAGAGCCAAAGCAGGGACACAGCCTGTGCTGCTGGATGCTTTAGGCACTCACTCTGCCTGCTGGTGGTAGGTGGGACTGGAGGGACGGGACACTTGGAAGTCCCACAGGAGACCCCTCAAGTGCGAAAGGATGGTGGTTTGGATCAGGTATTCCTGATGTCCACCTCCAGGTCTGCCGAATAATCACCTGGATCATCAGAACCCGCCTCAGAAAACATCTAGTTCCTACCCATCCGGCCCACATGGGCCCGCCACGCAGAAGCTCCAGCAAATGGCACAGCCTCAGGGAGACCTTAGGAAGGAAGGTCTGTCTCAGGTTCTTTGATAAGCTGGAGTCATGCTATGTGGGCTTCTACTCCCTCCCATCGCCTTTGGGCCCCAGTTCTCTGACTCACAGTTCAAATGCTTGGTGTGATGGATTCAGCCTCTCACTCAAGAGGTGATCGGATGACCAGGCCTCGCCATTCAGGCATGTCCCACAATCTTGGTCACACTTACTGGCTATGAGATAGACACATGTCGTAGGCATATCCAGTGAGACCCAAGACTGTGACAGACATGGGACAAAATGCTTACTTGAGAGTATGGCTGTCAATCTGGTAGGATGTAAACTCAAAGCTTCCCAAAGCTTATTTCTGTCCATCATTAAAAGTATGGACAACTGGAGGGTAAACCAAGGCTGGAGAAAGGCAGAACTGGGAGGTGGACAAAGACTAATTCCTGCTGCCATCCTCTGCGCACCTGGATCTAGCTATACTTGAAGCCAGGCCTTCTGGAAATTGTTATGAATTGACACATTCTCTCTTATGCTTTAAAAAAGTTGAGTTAAACATTTTTTAGGTTTCTTTTCTTTTATAGTTCCAGGGACACAAACTCAGGACCTTGCCCTTGCCAGGCAAGCATTTATTCCACTGAGCTACTTCCCCAGCCAGCCTCATCTGTAAGTTTCTTAAGGTGGTAAACTCCTCCTGAGACTCGAAGGAGGTGGCTGCTTCTCTTCGGATCCTTGTTATGCAAAGTACAAGTAAAGGATCATGAGCAACAACTGAGTAAGTGTTAGAAATGGGACTGCGGAGATGGCTCAGTAGAATAAGCGCTTCCCTGACAAGCGCAAGGGCCTGAGTTCAAGCCCTGGTTCCACAAAAAATAAAAATAAATAAATAAATAAATAAATTTTCCCCACTTCTGAAAAAAGAAAGAAAGAAAGAAAGAGAAAAGAAAAAAAAGAAAGTAGAAACGCGGAACTTCGGACACCACTCTAGGCTTCCCGGATCCATAGCTGCCTTTGGGCCAACTCTGCAGCAGAAGCCAGTGCCTGTGGCCCTTGAAGGACACCTTCCTAAGCTTTGAACAGAATAAGATGTCTTAAGATTCTTCCCAGTGCTGAGACCTCTGCTCTGTTTCTAACGTATCTCAGAGAGGGAGGAAGCTGGTGGAAAGTGTGGGGAAGAAGGAGCTGAGGGAAGTCCCTGTGCTTCTGTTTGGAGAGTGAGCCTCCTGCCTGAACTGCCCTTTACATTTAGCTAGAATATTAGAGAATATTAGCCATGGAAATGGTAGAGGGAACTGGAGCTCTCAGCCATGGGTGGTGGCTTCTTTAATTTGACACTTTGCTGTTTGGAGGGAAAAACAGATGTTCTCTCTTTTCTTTCACTAACTGGAAGTACTGGAGATTGAATCCAGGGCCTTTACCTGAGCACTTTACGTTTTTTATATTTTTAAAAATTTGATACAGGGTCTCCTTGCACAACTTGGACTTGTAGTGATCCTCCTGTTTCAGCTTCCCTAGTGCTGGGATTACAGGCATGTGCCACCACACCCAGTTTCAGGGCCTGCACAATGCGCCCAGGTTTCTGGGGCCAGCATGGCATGAGGTACCTGGGATTCCTCATGGAATTGTCCTGGGATTGAAGGACAAGCTGCTGTTTCTCCTTCAGCGGGGAGCCAAGTGTGGAGTCCTGGGGCTGGAGTCACCAGATCAGTCCCCTGTGAGTCTGGGAGAGGAAGGCTCACCACTGCTTGGCAGGTGACAGGAACTCAGAAATACCCACCAAGGGACATGACAATGAAGCAGTGTTCAGGGACATCCTCAGGACAACCAGAGAAACAGCTCATGGCTGCTGGATGATGTCCCCTGGGTTTGATAAACGTTGTGTGGTTATGACAAGGAGGCCCTGGCTCCTGGAAGACTTCTGCTTACTTAAAAAGAGTATGGCTCCAAACCAGAAAGTTATTTTAAAATGACTTAGCAAAACAGGGGCAATAACCTTGCAGCTCACATGCGAAAGTGGAGGCAGCAAGAGGAGAGGAGCTTGGCTGAGTGGCATTGCCTGCCTCCTCCCACCAGTTTCTGTGCCCAGCCCTGCCCTTCCCATGCCCACTGTGGGACAAAATACCTGTAAAGGTGAAGGGCAAGCTCTTTCCTCTTTTCCTCCGCTCTCAGAAGCTTCAGGCCAGGTCTTCTACTTCTGTGTTTCGGGGCCCATGGTGAGCAGCGTGCAAAGGCAGCAGAAGCACTGCACAAAGACTGGTACTTTACCTTGGCTGGAAGAGGCAGAGACCAGAAGGGGCGGGCTGTGGGCATACCTTTGAGGACACGCCCCTAGCAGCCTGACTTCCTCCCACTAGGCTCCACCTTTTAAAGGCCGAACACATCAGACATTAACAGATTCTGGAGGAAAGATATTCACTATCCAAACTATAACCCTTTCCCAAATGCTTGACAGGGCAAAGGACAGTACAAGCCTATTGGTTCCAAAAGCAGGAGAAAAATGAAGCTACAGTGTGAAATAGAAAGCCCCCCTTTCCTTCTGTGGTCTTTCAACTTATCATGGCGTTTATTTATTTGATATTTGTGTTCTAAATAAAAGAAAATTTAAATTATTAGTATAAAGGTTTTTGTTCCTCTTTATAATGTGCAAACTCAACTATATGCACATTTAACTCGTATGTGAAATTACACAGTACATATGTTTTCCAAGACTGGTACTAGCATACACATTTCATTTTTACCAGAATAGTGCAAAACTGCCCAAAATTAAGTTTATTTTGCTTCTTGAGATGCACACATTCTGCCAACACTCATTACCTTTGGCTAATTATGAAAAGGAAAGCAGGGGTTGCCTGGCCACCTTATCTTTAACCAACACATCACTGGTTGGCACAAGCTTGTGGTGTGCTGTGCTAGTGTGTTTTCCGTGGCTGTCTCAAGATACCTTGGATTGCATAATTTAGGAGGAAAAGAGCTCTGCATAGCGCCAGTTTTGGAGGCTAGAAGTGTGAAAGCTTGGTGTCGGTTCCAGTGATGGCTGGATGGCTCATGGTGCCCGCAGCTTGACAACACCATGCTATGGACTGATCCTCCAGTCTTTGCCCGTTGGGGGATGCACTTATTCCATATGCAAGCCATAGTCCACTCACAGGGATGAATATGTGGGTTCCCTGGTTACTAGGGCTCCAGCTCCTTCTTGGTTCTGATGGAGCGTCACCTCCCAGGCTCTCCGAGGCCCCATTGCTCAGCATGCGGATAACGTGCTCACCTTGTGCTAGCTGGGACTCTCAGGCAGCTCCTTTGCATGTGCCTTCCAGAGTCCTGGCTCACAGGGCACCTCCATGGCCATGTACAAAAGGGGCAAGGAATGTGGGGGCTTGTTCATTCCCCCCACCCCTTCCAGACCCTTGTCCACCTGTCACACAGCGTCTGTGGTCTTGTCCCTGTGATGGATCCCTCATCCCGTCCTATTTTCAGTTTTCCCTTCCAAGACAAGACCTTGACAGGAACAGAAGGGATGGAAGGAAAAAGATGAGCCAACAACTAGTGACCCTATGCAGTGTGTGTGGCCATCCATCAAACTGTCCTTACGTCTTCTCTGTGGAGCCACATTTTCCTAAATGAAAAATTCTTAATAAAAATTAGTGTTGAGGAATGAGTCAGTAAGCAAAGGAGTGATTGTCATTTATGAAAGCCACTTTAACTTTTGTCCTTTGGCTTTAGGCTTTTACTTTGCAGACCCTTTACACAGGCAAAGCACCTTCTTATGTAGCTGAGAGTCATTTTCTCTGCACTTATCCTATAACTTTGGGGAAGACCACTTCTACTTTGCTAGATTTTACGTGCAAGTTCCTCTTTATTGGGGAAAATAGTTGACATCTATGACAAAAGAGGCTAATGCGCTCCTACTCATAAGAACCGAAGGGCGGATACTGCATATCATAGAACCTTTATTATTTTCCTCTAAATTCTTAGAAACTTACATAACGCCCGGGCTCTAGTTATGACACCATAGACATTTAAAATGCATCTTCATTTATAAATATTTTACATTTGGTCCATAGAACAGATAATTTTACTAAATAATACTGTATTTTTTTAAAACAGGCTCTGTATATAGTTTGAATATGTATATATTACATATATTTTTTAATATAGAGATAAATTTACTTGATGTTCTGAGAATAAATCCTTATTGCAAAAAAAAAAAGCATATATGATAATACAATAGCTCTCCCCCCATCCCGGGCAAATACTAGAAAAAAAAAAGTTACACATATTCACGGATCTCACAGTAGCTGTACAAGACTTAATATTGTGCTCTATAAGGTGAGTTTGGGTGGAAATCAGGGGATTTCTTGCCAAACGTCTCGGTTAGAGGAGCTTACAAACATTAAATATATTGTGTTTATCATAGGAAGACTGTCTCAGTTTCACATTGAAGACAAGGAGAAGGGAGTCCCCACCTGTCCCCTAAGGGCACACATACTTGGACAGTGGGGTGGGACAGAAGACACAGTGGCGGGTCCTTCCATCCTAAACCCTAGAACCTCAAAACTGAACGCAGCTGGATTGTGGCTTTCCCACATGGCCCGGGGTGCCTTGGAATGTGACTATTTTACAGATGGCCTCAGGAAAGCTGCAGACCCTTCAGGCCACGCAGGGGGACAGATGTGCATGGTGTGTGTACCTATGTGCATACAGACATTTAAAATTCTCTACAATAATGTGCTGGGTGCTCTGAGGGTAATATCTTATTGCAAGAACTGGTGTGCTGGTCACTCCTGATGAGCAGGAGAAGAGACTAAGAAACCCACAGTCACAGTACTTACCATAGTTAATAAGGATTAGTCAGGAAACACGGTTTGCGAGCTAACAAGCTAAGGAGCTATGGGTGAGACTTCTGCTTTGCTACGGGGACCCTTTCTCTTGGCTGATGCAAAGACCACCTCACAGGAGCTCTGAGGACCCCACAACCTGGCTTCACCACAAATACCACAAAGCCAATTCCTGAAAGGGACACCTCCCACTTCCCAAGGAAGCATGGTTGGCTTCAGAAGCCCAAGGTGGGATGGGATGAAGGCTGGGAGGACACGAGTGCCTCAGTTAGTGGGTCATGGTGCTTCCTGCTGAGGAATCTGGGGAAGGAGTCAGCAGCTGAAAACGGGGTGGCAGTGTGAGTGACAGTATAAGAGGGACCCTGAGGGACAGCTGGGTCTGCCTTGACCAAGACAGTCCCTTCCCCTTCTTCCCTCTGTGGGGCTTTTGTGCTCTGTAAAGGTGGGCAGTGAAGGAGTGTTCTTGCCGGGGATGTCCCCCTTGGTGGCGACCAAGAGAAACCAGCTGTGCGTGGAACACTTTTCCAGTACTCAGAGCCCTTCTGGCAGGTGGGCCAGGTCCAATCTGAACCTGGCAGTGGAGGAGCTGCCCAGAGGCCCATCCACTAGGATATGTGGGGAAGGGACACTGCCTGAGGTCTCTGGGGGTGTTTTGTCAGCTGCCTCGGGAAGGAGAAGCCCACAACTGTGGAGTCAGAGCTCTGCTGGCTCCTGCCCCTTAGTGCGAAGCCCCTGTGGTCCCGTTGTACAAAATGCCCATATTGTGGGTCCCAGGCTGCATCTGGCAGAACCGGCATCCTGCGAAGTCCCACGTAACAGTCAGGGTCTGGCAGTAAGAAAACAGTCAGGAAAACGACTAAAAGCCAGGAGTGTGTGTGGCCTTTCCCAGCCACACTCGCTGGAGGCTAAAAATGGGCTACCGCGACCATGAAGAATGCTAACTGGCCACGTGGTGCTTTGGGGCCCCATGAAAAAGGTAACCAGGCCCCAGGCTCTGGCAGCCACTGGGTGCTGCTGTCCATGGCAGGGCCCACCCGGTCCAACTGTCCCCCCACATCCCTCTGTGAGCTGATGGTGTTGAGATGCGCCACTTGAGGTAGGTTCAGATGGAAGGTGTCCAGTCATCAAGTGGCAGTCACTGGGGCTCAGCCAGGCAGGGGTGACAGCATCGGGTCGTGAGAGCCCAGCCCTAGATGTAGGCCTCCTTGCTGGCTGAGCCACTGGCCTGGGGCTGCTCTGGGCCGTTCTCCGGGCGAACGATGTCTTCACTGGGCTGAGTCATGACCTGGATGCGCTGTGAGCACCAGGGAAGGCAGGCATGAGGCACTCAGGGCAGTAGGCCTTGCAGACTTCCAGTCTGCCCCTTACTGACCCTCATTAACCTCAAACACACTGGGTGAGCTCCTGTCCCTGGGCCCTGGCATGTGCACCCTTTCAGATGGCTGTGCAGCTTGTTCTCTGCCTCCCTTCTTCTCTCAGCCCCGACTTCACTTTTCTCCATGAGCCACAACCCCATTTTCTTGGGTTCTTGATTGGCTCATTGTTTGCCTTCCTCTACTGGAATGTACTCTCTTGCCTGTCTGCCTGTCTGCTTGTCTAACACCCAAAGCTTTTGCTATGAAAAGCTAAAGCTTTGGACCTGAAAAGGGAAAAAGGGACCATGTTCTGGTTCTGTGGACAACTTGCTGCAAGGGCTGGGGAACAGCTTCCCACTGGGGACCTCCATGTCTCCATCTGAGAGAGAATCAAATTGGCCAAACAACTCTAGGGGATACCCAGAACCTAGTGCCTTAGATCTGAGAGCTCCCCCTTGTGGCAGAGACAGCTTCAGTGCAACGTTGAGTGGGTGGCTTCCAGGTACCCTCCACGGTGAGCTTGTCCACCCTCCTGGAGGATACCTCTACCTGCACTGGCTCCACGAGTCCCTACCTAGCACCCAGGACTGTCTTATCTTGCATCCGAATCCTGTGAAAATTAACAAAGAGCTAGTATGCATGAGGCACAGGTTCAATAGCTCCATCTAAGATTCTGAAACCCAACATCCCCAAATCTGTAAGATCTAGTGTGACTTGACACTCCTGACGTGGTTGACAGATGGTGAGGCAAAACATAAATGTGCTAAAATGCTGGTTAAAATTACTATCAGGCTAAAATCACCCAGTATGTCATTGTATGAATATAAATATTTTCAAGTCCGAAAAATTCTGAAATCCTGAACACTTTTGGTACTAAGAATTTGGTTAAGACAATCAAGGCTGCCAGGTGTGGTGCTGGAAGCGATGGGAGCTGGAAATTGGTCAAATGTGTGTAAGCAGGACCAGGCCTCAGTGCCTAAAGTGGACAAACTCCCTCAGTTCTGAGACACGCTTCCTGACTGGTTAGTGTCAGCTATTAGTCACTAGGCAACCTTGTGTCACATGTAACTAACTTTGCAAAAGTATAAATAAAGGCCTCTACTGTGTGCGTGTAGGTAGTCTTACCAGTCAGGCAGATGGGCCACCACCTGACCCAGCTCTTGTCTTCTTGTCTATCTTTTCCCCACTCCTGCAGCCGTTTCTCCCTGGGGCACAATGGATCACACCGAGAGACCAATGGATCCCTACAGTATGGTGGCATATGCCTGTAACCCCAGAACTCTGGAGGTTGAGGCAGCAGGACTGCTGCAAGTTCAAGGCCAGCCTAGGCTACATAGTGAGTTCAAGGCCAGTCTGAACTACAGAACAAGATCTGATCTCAACCCCCACCAAAGAAAAAGCAAAACCCAAAAAGAGAAGCAGACCTGCGTGGGGGGTGGGGTGGTGCCTTTCCTGGAGGGTAAGAGTGCACTTTCTCTTCAGTAAGCCTCAGAGTAAGAGATGAAACCGTAACAAGTCTCACCCTGCCCTCCATCTGCTCCAAACCCTTGAAGTTTCCCCATATCCCCTGGACCTTTCACATGCAGTGTGTCCTCACCTCCCCTTTCTAGGAATGTTCCTTTTGTGCCCACCACTACACCTGATTGACCCTAAGGCTTTCTTTAGAGATCCCATCTTCTGGGAAGCCTTGTGGACTCCTTTCCATCCAGGCAGGGCTAAGGCAGAGCTCCTTTCTCCTCTGCATACTTAGTAGGGTCCCTCTAACCCTCCAGTGACACGGCTCTCAGTTTGCCGTCTCTCCAACTAGACCTTGAACTTCCCAGGGACGTGGCTGCAACAGCACGTGGGGGAGGGGACTAGCAGTGGACAGGAAGGGGCTTACCTGCTTCAGGGAGCCCTTCAGTGTCAGGAACATGTAGGCCATGTACCCAGGGATGAGGACCATGGAGGACAAAGCCATGAGCCAGCCAACACCCTGGCCCCACTTGGGGAAGACATAGCTGCCCATGGTGAGGGGTGTCATCTGCACGGCACTGAAAATGAACACACCCTGGCGAGGGTTGAGGGTGGGAGTGAGGGACAGGTCTCCCAGACAGGATCAGCCGGTACCCTCACCCTCCAACCTGTCCCACAGCTGAAGCCACCCCTGACACCCAAAGCCCTGCTGGGACACAGACACCTTTCTGCATAATAGGACAGTCACCCTTTCTGGGCAGGATGCAGGGAAAGCCTGCCTCTCCCAGATGAACAGAGCAAGGCTGCACATTGGACCAGTTGCATGTACTCTAGTTCTGAGTGGTCAAATGACACGGGCTGGCTGAGGCCCCACCCCTCAGTGATTACATGGACCAAGAGCACCTGTCTCCCTGAGGCCTTGAGCCTGATATCATGGGTTGACTGTGCCACTCAGTAGACAAGGGAGAAAGGTATCAGGGAGCCAGGGTTCTGGGGGCCTCTCCTCCCACCTTTGCCTCTGAAGAGTCTCCCTGGAACTGAGCTGCCTGGCCTGTGCTAGCCTTCTCCAAACAGGTGGCCCACCCTTATCCTTACCGCCACAATGATTGGGGTGAAGCAGGACCAGCAGAGCTTCCACCAGATGCAGGGCCTGGAGCCAACCATCTCTTGGATGTTGTCATAGAATCGGTTGACACCTGTGATATTTGGAGCAACAGAATCGGGGTGGTGCATGAACAGCAGGGACAGCGGGTTCAACCCCTTGCTTGTGGAGTGACCATGAGCAGGCCATACCACTCCTCTGGACCCACTTCCTCCTTGGAACCTGGCACTGATGAATGCTGGGAGTATTTCCAAGAGCCACACTCATGCAGCAAATAGGCAAGTAAGTCATCCTAACACAAGTCAGCCACCAGGGAAGGGAGCTTACAGAATGTGATCCCACTCTCAGTGTCCCTCCTGCACCACATCTGTCCCAGAGTTCTTTCAGTGGCTTAAATGGACAAGGCATTTCCCCTGTTGGTCTGTTGCTGGTGCTTGATTATAAAGAACTGCAAATCTCATTAAAAAAAAAAACAACTGCAGGATGCCTTGAAGTCACCATAGCCCAGCTGCCACTACTAAGCTCAAAAATCAGGCAAAAATTACTGGTTAGACCAGCCTGATGAGGCACAGGGGACGGTGACAAAGGATGAGGTTTGGATCTGTCAGGTGACACAGGTATCACATCACCTCCAAAACACTTGATTTGCTCTGGTTTCCTTGTGTGTAGGGAAGGACGTCCCTGAGACCAGTAGTGTGCAGGAGGTGTGCAGGAGGTGTGGGATGAGGAAGGCACAAGAGAAATGCAAAGCCGGCATCCCCTGTTTTCCGTCTCAGAGAGCACAGAGCTTTACTTATAGCTTAGTTATTAAATTGGAATTTTAAAACTTAAAAAAAAAACAGTAGTTTGGGTTTTTTATTTCTACATAAAGCCTCAAACTAACCATTTTATTCCCCAATTTATGAAACACTGTTCTCATTTTAAAAGAATGGATTGAACTGTTCCTTTTCTGTCTTCTAAACACTACATCACTAAATGGTTGTGAAGACCAAATTAGTTACTGTGGGGGGCAGGCCTGGTGCTCAAGCTATGACTGTTGAATGATGATTGAGTGAGTGATTGAATGAATGAATGAATGAATAAGGGAGGAGGTGCTGCTCACCGTAAAACCAGGAAATGGAGACACACTCGAAGAACACGAGGAACAGAAGGCTCATGCCACTGGCAGAGTAGTAGTCAAAGAGTTTGAAGACGTAAATACCTCCCTGCAAGAGGAAAGGTGGGTGACCCTTGCACCCAGATCATTCAGCTTGGGCCTGAAGAGGGCTGATTTTATTAGGCTACACTGCAGCACAAAAGCTGAGGCCAGACTAGAGGGGGAAACCGAGGGCTTTGTAAGCCTAACCAGATGTGGACTTTCACTTTCTAAGGATTGGGAAGAAAATATGCCTGTAGCAGAGGGAGACACCCCATTTCTAGCAGGGCTGGAACATAGCAAGGAAGGGATCACTAAGCCATCTTTGCTCAAAGATACCTTTTTCCTCCTAAAACCTTCCCTGGCTTATATAGGACAATAACAGCACATAAAGAAGCACATAAAGGAGAGAGAGAGAGAGAGAGAGAGAGAGAGAGAGAGAGAGAGAGACAGAGAGAGACAGAGAGAGACAGAAAGAGACAGAGAGAGAGACAGAGAGACAGAGAGAGACAGAGACAGAGAGAGACACAGAGAGAGAGACAGAGAGAGAGACAGAGGAGAGGGAGGAGAGGGAGGAGAGGGAGGAGAGGAGTGAGGGGAGAGAGAGAGACAGAGAGACAGAGAGACAGAGACAAAGAGACAAAGACAGAGACAGTTGGAGAGAGACAGAAAGAGACAGAGACAGAGAGAGACAGAGAGACACTGAATCAAGTCGGCTCTGACCCAGGTGCCGGGGTCCTGCCTCCTTTCCATCCTTCTAGCTTCCCAAACCCATTCCCACCACAGGGCCTTGGCATGTGCCATCCTCTCTTCCCTGGAGCCTCCCTACTTGACTGTCCCTCATCAAAAGTCTCAGCTCAGCCATCACATCCTTAGAGAGAACTCTCTGGCCACCCTGGCCAAGGCAGAGTTCCTCCCAACCCACGTGCTATGCTGTCTCACTGTCCTGTTTTTCTCCTAGCACGTACTCCCTGCCATCATCTAATTTCTAAGTGGGCTCAGGAGTCCTTGGTATGCAGGTGTCTATGGAGCCCACCTGGGTGATGTTGGAGAGGCCGATCAGGTAGGACACAATGCAGACCGCGGCGATGAAGAGCTCCCTGCGGTTGCGCAGGAGCCGGGGGTACTCATCCACGAGAGCAGTGATGAAGCCTTCCACAGTGCAGAACTGTGGGGAACAGAGACAGCCACCTGCAGCAGCCCCAGCCCCACTACAACCCAACCACGGTGGGGTGCAGCCTTGTTTGACCCGTTTCTCACTTTGGGGCCTCAGGAGAATTCTTTCCCCCAATCCTCAGTTTTCCCCTCAGGAAGTAGGCCCAGTGGTTGAGTTGCTTCCCAGGGTCTCATGGGGTAGAACATCTTGGGAATCTTGGATTTGTGGTCATTTCCTTCAGGACCTAGCAAGAACCTCCTCTCTCTGCTGGCTCTCTGGACTGAGGAACCCCAGGTGGGGGGCCCAAGGTGTTGGGGCTCTCACCTGGCTGTCAATGCCTAGCATCAGCAGCATGGAGAAGAAGAGGATGGCCCAGAGTGGGGAGATGGGCAGCTGTGTCACGGCCTCTGGGTAGGCCAGGAATGCCAGCCCGGGGCCTGCGGGCAGGTGGGAAGGAAAAGGCGCTGGAAGCCCAGAGCACCCCTACTGCCCACCCACTTCCCAGGCTGTTTCCTGGCATCTCCTGAGGAATCTTAGAAAGGAGCCAGTGGGAGGCTGTGGGGCTGGTCTGCGAGTAAGAGGCTTGCAGTGCTCTGACCAGTGGGAGGGCAGGACAGGCTGGTGTGGAGGTCAGGTCCTGGGCTGGGGGAGTTGGTGAAGGGAAGGGGGGAGGCTGAGGCTCCTGCCTGGCCATGGGACAGTGTGCAGTCCTGTGATGGAGCACCAGGTGGGGGCAGGCTAGTGGCTGTGCTGGAAGGCATGGCCAGGTGTGGGGACACCCTGGAATGAGGAACAAAGAGACTGCCACCTCCTTGGAGTGGATCTGAAAGCAGGCAGGGGAGGTACCTGGACAGTCCCCAGGATGTGATGCTGTGGGGGTTACTATGGAAGGGGAGGTCAGAACCTCAGCAGAGGTCCTCCAAGAGACAAGGAATCTCCAGGGCCTCAGTGAGCACAGGAGTCCTCCTATGCCTGGGCAAGGAGTGGGGAGGGGTAGAGTGGGCCCAGGTGTTGGTGAGAGCGCATTTGATGCTGTGACAAATGCACCAACATGTGGGGGCCTTGTGTCATGGAGATGAATGGCTCCTGAGCTGCAGTACACCCCCCACCCTACCCCTGGCCACGCGGAGCAATGCCCTCCTTGTGGCACTGACCTGAGGCTGCCACATCAGCAATGGACCTCTTGGTGACATGTGCCATGAAGCCCACGATGGAGAAGATAACGAAGCCTGCGAACATGCTGGTGCAAGAGTTGATGCAGCAGACAATGATGGAATCCCTGGAGGGACGGGGCTGGGTCAGGGAGGGGTGGGCCTGAGGAGTGACCCTGAGGACAGGTGGCCCTGAGCATAGGTCTGGAAGCACCAGGGAGGGCAGGGCCAAAAGGAAGAAATGGGCCAGCGGGGTGACCTTGAGGGACTGGCTCAGAGTGGGGTGACCAAGAAGACAAAAGAGGAAGCACAAATGAGAAAGTTGGGTGAACTGTGGGCGTGGCCATGGGGCGCATCTGGAAACCCAGAGGCAGGACCTTGGAGATGGGGCGGGGTCTGGAGAATGGGGTGGGGCTAGGGCAGGGAAGGGGGGTAGGCAGTGGGGAAGTTGGGAAGAGGCAAGGCAGGAAGGACCAGGATCTTGCACCCTGGCACCTGTAGACGTTGTTGTGGAAAGAGTTGTAGCTCCCGAGAGCGATCAGGGACCCCAGGCCCAGCCCATAGGAGAAGAAGATCTGGGTAGCCGCATCCAGCCACACCTGTGGGCAGGAGGATGGAAAATGGTCCCGCTAACAACCGCAGCCCTCTTCCAGGCGCCCAGCAACCTTGCCGGAGAAACGACAGCCCCATCTGAGGCTGGTGAGTAGGACTGGGGTCCAGGCTGCCCTCCGGTTGGGTGGAACAGGGTGCTCACCTCAGAGTCTGACAGCTTGCGGAAGTTGGGCGTAATGTAGAAGAGGATGCCTTCCTTGGCCCCCGGCAGCGTCACTCCACGGAAGAATAGGATGATAAGCATGATGTAGGGATAGGTGGCCGAGAAGTACACCACCTGGAGGGAGTGGGCCAGTCACCGGCCGGCCTGCCCCCCCTCAGCCTGCCAGGCCTTCTTCCTCCACGAATCCTTCCCGGATGCCCAGTCTGATGTCCCTCCTTCACGTCTGACCAATAAGCGCAACACCTGCTTTTTTCCGTTCATCTCTCTTCCTCACAGTTTTTGATTTTTGAATTACCCAAGTCACATCTGGAATGACTGGGAAATTTGGAAATTACATGTGAACACACATGTCCCCTTTGGCAGGCCCTGGAGTAGAAGTTATGTGAGGGACAGAGGCTGTGTGATTTACATCTGGGTCTTCCTAGTTGCCAGGGCCATCTCCTAAATGGCTGGCCCTCGTCTAAGTGTCCAGGTGCTGGCATTTTAGTGCTGCTCCTGGGAGGCTTTTCTGGGCATGTCTGGTCACATTATCTTAACAAAACTGCCTTCCCATTGAAAGTGCTTAAAGTTTTAAAACACACAGCACATGCAGTTTTGTCTCCTGAGCACTGTGTCACACACAATTCATTTTTAGTCATACGAAATGCTCCCTCAGGGTCCCAGTGTCCTCTTTCAAGTCCATCTTACTATTATCCATTTAGGCTACTTCTAATTTTATGTGAACGTAAATACTGCAGTGAACATCTCTATATAAATCTTTACCTAAAAAATTACTATCCCCCTCCTGGGACCTCTTTCCAGTAGTGAATTACTAAGTCAGAGAATCAGCTTCTCTGGGGCTCTGGCCTATGTTGCCTAATTGAGTTTTAGAACTGGGCTGTATCCAGCAGCAAAGTGGCTTTCCTGCGGTGCTGGAGGGAGTACAGTACTAAGAGAACTATTTTTGTCAAATTGATAGTTAAAAGACAGATATTGTGTGAAATTTCCCTTCCCTGCTCACTGTGTGAGGGGCAATTTCCAAGTGTAGTGGACTTTGTGTCTCTGGTGCGGCTGTGACCCTCCATCCCGAGTTGCGTTGTGGGTTGATGCCTGCCTTGGTCTTGGCTGTAGGCTAGTGTGGGATTAGGAAAGGCAGCTGCCATCCAATGGGGACACCATGGCGTTGGCATTAGGGAAGGGCCTTCAACATCATTTGTATGACCCAAAAGCTGTGTGAGTTGTGGCCTGTTTTGTGTCCTTCGTGGTCCCATTTTCTCACCCAGGTAGCCATCACCCTTGCTACTCAGGAAGGCTTCCTTCAGGCTGTGGCTAGGGACAGATGCAGCCAGCCTTTGTTCCTCAGCTCCTGGGGTGGACCCTGGGAGGGGCCCACCTGTGTGACTTCCAGGGTGACCAGCCATCCTCTGTGTCTCTGGGCTGGGCACCCTGCAGGGAACCTTTCTGTTTCTTATTTCACAGAAAGAGAAACAGAGGAACAGAGAGCTGCAAGGACCTTCTTAATCAGGGTTGGCTAAGTCCCTCAGTGGACCCCTGCTGCCTTAACCCACTCTGCACACGACCCTACCTTCCCAGTCCAGCCCACGCCCTTCCAGATGCAGAAGTACACCAGGATCCATGCAATGGCCAGGGTGATGGCCAGTGGCCAGCGGATCTGACCCGGCTTGTCCAGCCCATCTGTCATTTGGTGCATGTTGCGCCTGGAGGGACAAGCAGCCATGAGAGAGTCACAGGGGCCAGGGAAAGATGAAGCACGCCAAGCGCCCAGGTGTGTCCATGAGCCACGTCCTCCCTGGTATGTGTGGGGATGGTGAGGTCCCGCATAGTGTCACCAGGAAATGTCCGGAGGTCAGAGAGAGCAGGACCTGCTGCTCAGCCTTGTCATTGTTCACCTGGGTGCTACACAGGGCTTCTAGGGACCCCACTGTCAACTGTGCTCTGCAGTGACAGAATGGAGCATAGACCCCCTGCTTTGTGAGCCAGTCCCTACCTTCTCCCTCTGTTCCCCGCCCCCGTCCCTGTTCTAAGCAGCTATCCTACCTGCCAAGATGCTGAGGAGCCTGTGTATGCTTCTCCCTGGTGAAGTCTCCTGTTCACATGGCCACATAGTAGGTGCTCAGGGAATGGGTATGGAACAAATGGCTGAATGAGTTAGAACTTGAGTATATCTAGAAGAGCTATGCATGGGAGGTGTCCGTGGGCAGAGCCAGCCACAGCTGGAGCAGGTTTTAATCTGCACAGAAGGACATGGCCCACAGAGAGCCTGGAAACTGCTTCTTCTGGCTCCTCCTGTTCTTGAGCTCTGGGACTTTCTGAGTTACTGCCTTTGTGACCCAGAGCTTTGGGTCCTGGGACCTCATTCTGTCACAGGTTGGACATCCCAACCTTCCTCTGATGACGATGGAGCCCACAGATGTGGCCTTCACTGGGGGTCCTGGGGTCCCCAACACAATGCAGCAGGGCCTTGGTATATAACCTGGCATGCCGCCTGCATCTCCTACATCATCTCCAGGTGGCTTTTGAATACTGAGCACAGCATCAGTGCATTGTCCAGTGAATAAAGGCAATTATAGTAATGACACGCACAATTCTCCCCAAATATTTTCAGTGGCATCTGGCCACTATAGCTCCTTCATGGCCCCTAGGTGCCCAGCTCGCTCCAAGCAGGAAGAGGCTCTGCCCTGCTGCACACCCCTACCCCTATCCCTGGTCCCCATTGTCCTCCCAGGCACCATGCCACCTGCACTCACTCCCAAAACTCCACCACGGCACTGGTCATGTTGGTGGTGTTGACGATGCTGTAGTTGGAGAAGCAGCGTTCTGTGTTCCAGGGGTTGTCACACTGTTTCCATGGCAATGTCTGCAAGGACACGGTCACATGGACACTGCCCAGGAAGCCCTCAGGCCAGAAAACGGGGTCTGAGCTAGTTCTGTCCCCAACTCACGGTCCCTTGGGCAATCTTGAATCCTCCCTTCTCCTCCCCAGCAGCTCTTAGGATCAGAGAGGGGGAGCAACCTGTTTGGGGTCACACAGTTACTAAGTGTCAAGGCTGAAACACGAGCCTTGAACAGCCCAAGGAGAACAGCTTCAAAACTGCACTGTTAGGACTCTGCGTCCTGGGCTGTCTCCCATCTCTGTGACTCTACACAGGAATGATGACAGTGACATGGTGCTTCTCCTGAGCCAGGTGAGATCTGGAAACTTCACATGAATTCACTGCTGAGCTTCTGAGCCCCATGGGGGTGGGGTTCAGTTCTGTTTCATTAGTCTGTCTGTCTGTCTGTCTCTGTCTCTCTCATACTGGGAATTCAATGCAGGGCCTCACACATGCTAGGCAAATGGTCTACTACTGAGCTATATCCTTCACCCTTAAAATTTTTATTTTTGAGACAGGGTTACATTAAGTCATACAGGGTGGCCTGAAAACCGCAAACTCCCTCGCTCAGTGTCCCACATACCTGGGATCATAGGCATGAGCCACCACATCCAAATTCATATCTTGTTTCCCAATTTTTTTGGGGGTGGTAAAGACATAAAATTTATCTTCTTGATGACTTTTAAGAACTCTTATCACAGGTAGCCATCAACATCATCTACCTGTAGCTCTGTGCAGTTCACAAAACCAAAACACTCCCCACCTGACACTAACTCCCGACAACCCCTCTCCTGGCCCCTGTGAACAACTTCCTGCTTTCTGGGTCACATGAGTGGAGTCCTACAGCATGCATTCTGGCCCAGACCCACTAGCAGAAGGTCCTGGGGACAGGAGGGCTGGCAGGGGCCCACAGGCTGGCTCACCGTGGTGAAGGAGTTGTATAGGTAGTAGATGGCCCAGGAGATGATGACAATGTAGTAGATGTTCAGCCAGAAGGACAGCACCGCTGCAGCCAGGCCCACACCTGGGACAGAGTACAGTGTCACTAGCCTGCGCAGTCTGTGGGGGCAGCCACTGTCTGTCCAGCACCTCTTCAACCCTGGACACAGGCATTACTGGGGACACTGAGCCTGTGAGAGGTAGGCACCAGCCAGAGGCCACATGAGCCTGGCCAATGGGCTCAGAGTGTCAGTGAGCCAGGTCCAACTGGTGGCAGTGACCATGACCCCCAGGAGGCCTCCCGAGGGCCCACTGGCACCAACCACAGGGGTAGAGGAACTCCCTCAGGGAAGTGAGCTCATGGATGGGCAGGATCCAGATCCGGTTCCCCTCTACCCACAACAGCTGCCCTTCTGCTCAGATGTGGGCTTTCTGGAGGGGCACTGACTTCATACAGGCACAGGGGAGCGCCCCATGACCACAGCCCAGCTTCCCATGACCAGGGCCTGGCCCTGTACACTTACCTTTGAACATGGGGGCCAGTTTCCACACACCCAAGCCCCCGATGGACGTGTACTGGCCCAGGGAGCACTCCAGCAGGAAGAGCGGGACCCCCGCAAAGATGAGTGTCAGGAAGTAGGGGATCAAGAAGGCCCCTGCAGGGGGTAGGACACAGGCTGTGGCCCCACGGTTTGGGATAATCCCTCTCATTGGTGGGGCACCATGATTCTAGGTTCCCCCCTGAGATCTCCTGCTCTGTTTCCAAAGCATGCTCAAAGCCAAACTGCAGCCCCAGGGTGTCACTCTACTCTAAATACATGCTCTGCACTTTGCAAAGTAAAGAGATGAATGCTTGGCATCAGTTGGAGAGGACAATTGTTCTTTGGGATTTGTCACAGCTGAGATCTTCCATGTCTTTAAAGCTCACTGTGTTGAAGGCTAGGCGGCCAGTTGATAGGCTTTAGGAAGTGATCAGATTGTGGCCTCCTATGCTGGTGGAAGGAAGTGGGCCAGAGGGTACAGGATTGGGGACTGGATCTTGTTTTCCCTCCACTTCCTGCCTGCCACGAGGTGAGCAGCTCCCCCCCCCATGATGTTTACCACCAGCCTATACATAATGCCAGCTGACCAAGGACTGAATGGTGGGCCACAAATTGCAGCCCTTTCTTTGGTCATTATTCCCAAGTATATTGTCAACAGAGAGAGAAAGCTGACTAACACAGGACTCTTCTAATAAAGGGGCAAGAAGCAAGAAATGAGGCCCAGTGCCAACTACCTTTTGAATCTTGATGGGGCTTTTCCCTCTAAGGTTACCCTAGAAAATGCCTCAGGGACCCAGCTGAGAGGTTAGCAGGCCACCACCTACCACCACCATTCTTCCCACAGAGATAGGGGAACCGCCAGACATTGCCCAGGCCAATGGCATAGCCCACGCAGGACATGAGGAAGTCGAAGCGACCCTTCCATGTGTCTCGATCAGGAAGGTCCCCTGCCTTCTTCTGCACCTTGACCACTAGGGTTTTGGGCTTGTCGTTGGCCAGGGGGGCCTCACTGACTTCAGTGGAGATCTGTCCGTCAGCCACCTTGCTGCTGTTGGTTGCCATGTCTCGTCTGGACGTGGGCGCCCTGGCGGATGGACGTATGATCTCAGCCCCAGTCCACGTGGATAGCAGCTTTGCGGCTGAAGGTCACGTGAGAGGAAGAGGGGATACAGGCACCATGAGTACCAGGATTCTACAGTTGCCTTGCTCCAAAATGACAGCGACAAAGTCACCTCCCACCAGTAGGCGCCCTCAGCCTTTTATTCCCTCAGCCCTATTCCTGGGGAAAAGAGGGGAAGATACAAAGACATAGGGAACGGGAGGGCCTGCTGCATGCTCCCCAGCCAGCTCTGACTCTGGTCATTTGTGCACCCTCTCTAGGGACCTCAGGCCACCTCACTTCCTGAGAGAAATACAGTGTGTTTGATGGTAAGATCCCTATCGCTGCCTCCTAGGAAACAGCTAATTTGTCCTTCCAAAGGCCATAACAGCTGTGGTCAAGGCAAGCCCAATGGGGACTGTAGCTCTAATCACAGTTCACTTTGTCACTTTCCCTATGTGTGACTTTGAGTAGACGCCTTGACCTCTCTGCCTCACTAGCCCTGTCTTTTAAGATGAGGGTAATAGCACATTTATTACTGGATTATTGGAAAGTCTTGAGTTAAAAACTGAAAAAGAAGGTTTTTACACTTGACGCCCAGTCCTGGTTCTTCTCTGGAAAGGACCATTGGCACAAATGACCTCTTAGTCACCCCAAGATGAACCTGGCTTCTGCATCCTTCTTACCTCTTTAGCTACAGAGGCAGCATGAGCAGTGGACAGGGTGTGAAATTGGCCTCAGAGCAATCCTGAGTTCAAATCTGTCTGACCTTTGTTAGTGGAGTACTAGTACTAATATTCTTCTGAAGTACTACTCTTGATGACTCTGAGCCTCAGTTTCCCCACATATAAGATGACGCAATCCTCTCCAGCTTGTCACATTGTAGCAAACTTTAGCTGTGCTGGTTATTCTGCTGGGAGCAGGAAGTCCATGAACTGGCCATCATTACCTGATGGTCTGCCGCAGGTCAGTTCCGGCGAGGTCCCCGCAATCCCTGGGCTGAGCTGCCAAGTACAGAAGGGAAGAAAGGGAGCGGGTGAGAGGGCTGGTGGCAGTGGGCTGTGCAGTGTCCATGGAGGCCACAGCCAGTCCATCCAGCGTGGTGCTGGCCTGGGCTTTAAGACTTCCAGGAGGCCACTGTGCCAGCTGGCCCCACTTCCTGGGGATGTGAGGTTGACATTCCATAACTTTATTCAAAGGAAAAGAAAAGCCCATAAGAGCTGGTCCTGAGCCCCACTAGGAACCACCTGCAGGATGTGGTTGATGACTTCCTTTTTTTAAAAATATATGAACTCAAAGTTTAATGTAGCTATTTTGTTGTTTTTGTTTGTTTGTTTGTTTGTTTGTTGTATTTTAGGGAAGGGTCTACAAGGTGTTCAGGGTCTTACTACTAGATCGGACTCATAGTGATCCACCACCTGTTTACAACCTCCCAAGAGCTGGGATTACAGGCGCGCACCACCATACCCAGTATTAATTGCCATCTCAACATGCCCCAAGGGTGGGGCCAGCATGGCAGGCCTGGGGATCGAACCCCCAGCCCCTGCACCTGCTTGCAGGTGCTTTAATCTGCTGAGCTATTTTGGCTGGCTCTTGATGTAGCTATTTTTTAGATTCTCAATCCAGATGTGCAGTAATGTGATGAAAGACAGTGTAAGACTACTGGGAAGAACCTGGTGTTTTATTTAGTCAAAAAAACAAATTTTGAAAGTGCCCACCTCCCCCACATCTGTTTATTAAAGACTCACAAAAAGCTACACTGGAGGGATATACCCAAAAATGCCACCATGGAATTTTCCTGAGTGATTTTTGCTTTCTTCTGTAAGCTTTCTCCTTTTCTGATTTCCAGAATGGTCTTTAAAAGACCATTTAATAAAATGGCACAAAGTAAATTTATGGGACCCTCTCAGAACCAACCCAAAGCTGGGAAGAAGCACCACTGTGGGGCCTCTTGGATCTGGTCCTCTCATACATCGCTCAGCACCATCGTCTTCTCTCAGGCTCGCACAGCATCTACATTAACTGCCACCTGGCTTCTCCTCGAGGGCACCCCCATACGTTGAGCACCTGTCTAGAAGTCCTGGCTGGGCATGACCACCAGGGAGAGCCCTGGACCTGGCAGAGCCACTGCCACACTTAGGAACAGCAGGAAGCAGGGACAGCTGATCTAAGGTCTCCATCTGGGTGTCTTGAGGTCTGTAGGAGACAGTAACCCCAAGAAAGTAGGAGAGCCAAAGGGGACCCTGGCACAGTGTCTCCATAGCTACCATACTAGTAATGCTTTCTGCTGGCTCCGGAATCTAGTCTAGTGGTTTCCAGCTATCATCTTTGCCCAATATGACCCAATCGCCTTTCACCAAGGCTGATCACCTGACCCAGGACAGCCAATCACACACCTTCCCTGAAAGTTAGGCTTGGGATTCAGGGAGGGCAGTCTCAGGAGTGACTTGGGAACCCAGAAGCAGCCTCCTCTGTCCACCTGGCGCTCAGAGAACCACAGAGGCAGTCAATGGAAAGTTTGGAAAGCACTTTCTTTTACTGCAGCTCCAGGCTCTCTTGAGATTGGCTGCATCCCTCTTGGTCTGGGATTTGACCAGATATCCCACTGTGGCTGGACTGTCTCCAGAGTTTTCAGATGGGAAGGCTGCTGTGCAGGCAGCACTGCTGAGGCTGACACTGCCAATGGCAACCAAGCCAGGTGGGTTGGCCTGCTATAGAGCTGGGTGTACCTCTCTTTACCTTGTTCTCTGCCACAGGATGTGGTAGTACCCCGCCAACCCCCAGCCCAGACTTCTAGCCTCTATGACCCCATAAACCCAGACCATGATAAACGGTTCAGGTTGCAGTGTTCTGTGACAGCTGCATGAAACAAGATAATCCACAGTCATAAAATCAATCCCTCTGCTTTGTGAGCCTTGGCTTTCAGATTCCTGTCACAAACTTGAATCTTTGCACACATTTCAGTTTCCTAGAAAGGCCATCTCCAGAGTCCTCAGTTCCCCCTCATGGTGAACCTGGGGGAGCAGAGCTGGTGGCTACTGCAGGGGACTCACTGTAGGGACAAGGTGCACATGTCCAGATTTAGCCGGAGGCCTACACCTACCCAACAATGGTGGTGGACCAGGGCTGGCACTTTCCTTACAGAAGATGTGCATTGGGAAGACCAACCTGGGAGGGAGACCGTGAACGTGGGTCCCCCATAGGGCCGGAGGACTTGGGAGCAAGGACAATCTTGGATTTGCCCTTCCATACTGAATAGGGGGACCAGGCTTTCCTGTGACATGTACAGACTGGTGAATTACTTCAGCAGCCCAGAACAGCAACAAGCAGTATTTTCTAGGGCTCTTTCCTTATTCAGGACCCCTGGTGTCTTTCAGGGTTTCCAGGGCCAGTGGCAACTGCCCTTCAGTCCCTACAGGGAAGACAAGAGAGTCTTTCCCTATAGCCCCTTCACTCCCACCTTGCTCAGCTGAGTCAGACCAGGCAGAAGAGGCCATGGTGCACATGTGTATTTGTTTCATTTTAAAAATGATTCTGAGGCTGGGGAGATAGCTTGGTGGTCTAAGCACTGGTCCAGAGTTTGATTCCCAGTTCTGCATGCTGTGCTGGCCCTGAAACCACACATGGTGGCACACGCCTGTAATCCCACCGCTGGGGAGGCTAAGACAGAAGGATCACTATGAGTCTGAGCTGTGTAGTGAGACCCTGTACCAAATAAATAATTTTAAAAATTATAAAAATGAGGCCGGGGAGATGGCTCAGTGGAATAAGCGCTTCCCTGGCAAGCGCAAGTGTCTGAGTTCAATCCCCAGTTCTGAAAAAAAAAAAAAAATTATAAAAATGATTCTGGTAGGGAAAAAATCCAAAGCATCTTGGCCAAGAAAGGAAAATGGCAGATGACAACAATGTATAATGTATTAATTATTGAAACTGTCCTACTAATCGATTTTGAAACTGTCTTATTGCTATTTGTTTCTCAATAAAATTATTTTAAGAAGATGCAAGTACAACTATAAACACATTCTCTGGATAATTGCACGTGATAAAATTTTTTTGAAAAAGAGAGAAAAAGAAAATGGCAGGGCTCTCGCAGTCCTCCTTGTCCCCCATGAACATTGCATGTCCATGGGGAAGACAGGGCCACCTCTCCCTCAGAGTTTGTCATGTGTGTCACACTGTCCTATGCTTCCATCCAGACCTTCCATCCCTCCTCAGCAGGAAGGCACAGAGCCTGGCTGAGTCCCAACAAAGCAGTGCTCCGGAGGGGACAGGACAACTGTGGTTGCCTGTGCTGCATGCAGCCAGGGTTGTGTGTATGCCACGCATTAGGTGACAGTGCGTCCACTTCTTATAAAGTGTACAGGATTTTCCACGGGCCACAGGTGCCAGCAGAAAGATTCAATCCTGTAAATACTGACTGTGTGCACAGGGCTGCTGATGCTGACTCCAGCCAAGTTGTGACAAGTAGGAGAAGCTTTCTGCGCAAACTGACCAGAACATCCTCTGGCCAGTGCTACAGGGTATAGGAGAGCAAGACGCTGTAGGCCCAGATGGAACAAGTTAGCTCAGCGAGAAGGTTTCCCAGAGGAAGGGCTGTCTAGGCTGGGTTTTGAAAGCTGAATACAAGTTTATCAGACTCAAAAAGAGGAAGCAGGCATGCTAAGCAGAGGGAAATTCATGAACACAGGCATAGGATATCCATGGCAGTCTGCCCGTCCTCAGGGTGCACTCTGTGGCCACAGCATAAAGCCCCTGAGAAAGATGGGGACAAACCACATAGGGAAAATGCCTCTGCCAATTCTGAGTGAGGAGACGCCTGGCAAGAAAAAGAAAACATGGGCAGCTTGGAAGCCCCAGATCAGAAGTGGCAAAATGGGTCAAAACTGGCCCCAGGGCTTATTTTACCAGCCAGAGTATTAAAAAAAAAAAAAAAATCAGCCTGAATTAGGAGCCAAAAATGTGACAGGCTGGGATACAGTATTTCAAGCAGTGGGACAAGTGCAAAGGGCCTGGGGCAGGAAAAGCTTGGTATGTTTGAAAGTCAGCAAGGAGGCCACGAGGTGGGGGTTGAGTGCAATCACGTGGGGACAGATCTCGTGGAGGTGGTGGGCAGGGTCATTCCCATGGGGCTGCCTAGGCCAGGGTGTGAGCTTAAATTTTATTCTAAGTGAGATGGGTGGGCTGCCTTGTCCCATCTCAGCTCTGAAAGGCTGCAGAGGGCCCTCCTCAGAGTCTGAACAACTGGGCAAGAGACTCTGGAGACATAACCTAAGGCAGGCTGGGCAGTGGCCGCAGGCTGGGCTGGGTGGCAAGCAGAGGGTGTGTGGAAGCTGGTGTGGACAAGCTCTCTCTGTCTCATGCATCAGAGGGATGGGTGGCTGTGTGGGGTGGGGGGAGCCCGAGTCTCAGGGCTGCCATTGTCCCTGGCTGGGCTGGGTGTGGGGGCAGTGGGATGTCCCCTCCCCCAAGGCTGCACTCCTACTTTGTTTCGCTCCTGTGCTGTAATTCCAAAAATTACAGCGCCTCACTTTAGAGTGAGATTGCTTGACTTGCTTTTATTTCTTTTTGAAACATGGAGGTTCAAGAAAAAATAATTCATACTGAGTTTGGCTTCATGCCCAGAAAGGCAGAAGCCATCTATTCTCTGGTGCAGGGAAAATGCGAGGCTCCATTCACTGGGTGCTCTCAGCATCTGTGTGTGCCTGGGCCATACCAGCGCCTGCTTACCCAGCAGAAGGGTGAGCTCTTATTGTGCACCTACTGTGTACACAGCCATGCCTCTCTGCCTCCTTCACCAGACAGACAAGGAAACTGAGGCTGGCCAGCCTGGGCTGCTATAATGGAGCTTCAGTCAGGGCCTGGAGGCTCAAAGTATGTCAGTGTCACCCGTGGGGGCAGTATCACCCATGAGGACGGGCAGAGCTGCTTCAGGCCAGTAAGGAGGGTGCTGTGTTTTGATGTAGGCAAGACAGGCCTAGAGTGCTGCTGGAGCCCTGTGCTGGCCCCTCACCTGCAGCTGCCTTCCATGCCTTACCGATGCCCTGTCAACACCGCGGGTTGCAGCTGAAGGAAAGGCCCAAGAGGGCCAGTGAGTGGCTCCCTGCTTTAGGCCCTTGAAACCCACAGCTGCAAACTCTTCAGTGGCCTCAATCCACCTGAAGTCCTGTGCAGTGCCCGCAACTACATCTCTTGCATGTGTATCTTGGACACACCCTGCCCAACATCCCTGGGACCTGCAGGTAAGTGGTTCCTTTGCCCCGTCTCCCCACTCACCCATAGGATGAGCAGGCACTATTTTCCACGGCTGTGTGTGAGTTTTCCAGTACCCACAGCAAGTGCTGTGCACCCAGGTGTGAGAATCGTCACTAGTGCTGCTCCACTGAGACCCACCAAGCCACACAAGTGGCTGGACACCCAGGGCTAGATGCAGGAGTGGCACCAGCACTCCCCCACCTGGACTGTATGAACCTCTGCAGCTGCAGACAGCTGGCCTGGAAGGGACTGCAGCCAGAAGACTGTGTCCGGCCTCGCTGCCCCTAACAGATGGTGTTTTGCCTGCTCCCGGCACCTGGGCACCCAGAGTGTGGCTTTCTGGGTCTCCTCCAAAACCACATGGAGGAGAAGGCTGGTGGTCACCCCAACACCCACAGAGAGAAAAATCAATGCTGCAGCCTATTGGGGCTGAGCAGCTCCATCCCACAGAGCAGCCAACTCTGGAGAGCCCCAACGTTTCACTCCCAAAGGGGAAGAAAAAGCAAGAGCTCAGTGGGCTGGAGGAGACAAATGGGACAGTTAACAGGTAGGCCAGAGCACTGTGTCCATTACCTCCCTCTTAGTGAATCCCCCACTTAGGCACAGAGAGGTCGCCCAGCGAGGAGCTGGGGACACCCAGAACTGAAGCCAGGCAGCTATTTCTCTGCTCTCACCTGGTCTCCTCTGTTGTCTAACAGGTGCCTGCAGTGGCTCCAGCCCACCCTTGGTGTGTGCCAGTGACCCCTCCCCAGCAGGAAACATCCTGAGACCCTTCCTACACTGGAGACACAGTCCACTGGCTTCTGAGGCACATCTGGGAGAGGCCTTTCTGGGGCCCTTTGGGGCCCTTGGATAGGCAGTTATCTTGAGACCCACAGAGGGGAGCTGGATCCTCACTCATTTTTTCCTAGCTGTCTGACCCCAAGCCAGTGCCTTGCCCTCTCTGTGCCTGGACTTCCTTGTGCAAGCAAGGAGCTGAACTCTAATTCTGGCCCCCTTTGTTTTCCATCCTCGCTCTGGCCTCCTGCTCATCTTGCCCATACCAGCAGTCTGCTAGTCTTCTGGCCTGCAGCTTTCTGCAGCACCTGACTGAGTCCCTCATTTTGGTCAGGGCAGTTTTCAACCAAACCCATCTGGCCTGGCTATGCAGCCCTGAGAGCAGGGGTCCCACTGCCACTGAGCTCTCAGTATGGCTGGGAGATCGGCCACCTGGCAGTCTAAGAACCCAGAACCCAAGCAGCCTCTCGGTTCTTCCAGTGCATGTGGAGCAGGGTCCAGTGGGCAGGGGAAGCAGCCCAACCTGGCATTCAGCATTGTCCTCAGCTGGATCAGCAGGGAGACTGGAGCAGGGGTCAGGCTGTGGAGCACTGCTGTAGGGAGGATGCATTGCATCCTGTGGTGAGAAGGATGCCCGTCCCTGCCAGACCTCCCCAGGGGCTTAGTGCAATCAGTGCAGTGCACAGCTGACAGCCTTTGGGTCTCCCAGGCACTGCGCAGGGAGGAGGTGAGGCCCAGACCCCAGACCCCAGACACAGGATTCCCAAACCACACTTGTAATCAGTCCTGCCTCTACATTTGGGGCAGGGGCTACCAAGGCTGCCAGAAAAGTGGGAGAATTTGATCTGCTGGCTGCTGGATGGACCTCCTGGCCACGGAGGTGTGGGGAAGTGGGACCATGCATGGTGGATGAAGCATGAGGCCCGGTCCTTCTGCAGGATTTGACTGACTGATAACTAGTTCCCAGTGATCATACTGTCACCCCCACACAGATGGGACTGGCCTCTCCCCCATGCCTAGTGCTCCCTAGGGACACTGCATCCCCATCATACAAAGGGCCCTCAGGAGACAAAACCAAAGGCCCAGGGGTCATCTACTCAGCAGGTCATGATGAATGCTCTGGCCAAGGTGCCAAGCCAGGTGCAGCACCTCCAGGAGGCAGGCACACAGCCTCTGCTCCTATGCATACCCAGCAGCCTCTGCCACAGCTTTCTCTTGGGGCTTGGATGCTTAGGAAGATGAAGGCTTTGCTCCACTCATTCTCAGGGCATAGATTCCTGGAAGGACAGTCCAGCAGGACATCACCTGGCTGGCCCAAGTATGGCTGCAGCCTCACTGGAGCCATAGGTGCCTCTGGAGACAGAGTGTTGGTATCCTGGGATCAGACTCAGGGCCTTGCAGGCACTAGGTGGAGCCTGCAGCCTGCACAGGGATGGATGAGGAGGAAGAAGCAGCAGAGTAGGGTAGGAGAAAGGAGAGATGGTGAGAGGCATGAGCACAAGAAGGAGTGGGGAGGCGGAGGAGGATGGGGAGGAGTGGGAGGAGAGGGGCAGATAAAGGGGAGACGAGGGCAGAGGAGCCTGCATACACCTGTTTCCTGTGTGCTGTATGATTTTCCCAAGGTAGGAGGGGGTGGAAAAGCCTGCACTTAGCCAGCAGCAGCCTGGGGCTTTGGGGGTGAGCATCACACCCAGGGGAGGGGCATCTCCACTGGCTCCTTCTGTGGGAACTGAGGGTACCAGCTCCTTCTGCACAGCAGCTACCCCCGCCTGCCCCCAGCATCTATGGGCTCCACACAGGGTATGGGGGACCCGGAAAATAGGTTGAAGACTTCACCCTCTACATTCACACATCCTGTCCTGTCCTTCTTCCTGCTGCTTTTGACCAGTATGGTGCCTCACTTCCAGGGGATGCATTTGTAAAGGCTCTGAGCTCAACCAGCCAGAAAGGATTAATCCTGATCAGAGTAAGAATGACCTGATGTCACCAGCACGCTCTTACACAGCTCTCTGCTTTGTCAGACTCGCTCAGCAGCAGGGGTGGGGCTGAGGAACTGTTCTTTCCTGCTTAAGACATGCTTGAAGGACTCCAGAGGACAGTTGGGGAAAGGCCCTTTGAAAACTCAGGTTTAGGGAAAATAGAAAATAACTGGGATGGCTGGACATAGCGCTCATTTTTAATAAGCCATGTGCAGGAGCACAGCCTGAGTGCCGAGGGCTGTCGCGGCAGTACCGAGGCACAGCAGGACCTGGCCCTGGATAGTTCCAAGTCCTCTATCACTGCCCTTGCTGGGGGACAGCTCCCAGGTTATGTGGACCCATTCTAGAGATGACACAGCCAGTCCTCAAATATTCAACAGGATCCACAAGGTCACAGCGAGAATCCCCGGGACCTCCGGTTGATGGCCTTAGAATCAAATGTGTTTGAGTTGCGTGGTAACTGCTTAGAATTTTAAAAGTGTCATTTGCATGCTTTGGAAAGGGCTGAGTGTGAGTTTTCTTTTCTTTTCTTTTCTTTTTTTTGAGTTTTCTAGTTTATTACAAATCTGGTAATGATATCACCATGCCCTTGACCTCTCTACTCATTTGTGTCACTCACCTGGCCCTCAGTGGCTTTGAGCTTACAGTCCTCATACCAACAGTGCCACCTAGTTTGCAGTACAGCACTTTCTAGGCCAAAGGAGGAGGGTACAGGAAGTGCAGCCCCTTTCTTGGTCTTGGAAAAGCTTGTTCAGTGCTATACTTCCATATCTAGCAAACAACAAACCCTACTGTTCATAAAAGCTCAGCTGGATTAAAAAAAAAAAAAGTCAAGATACTGCTTGAGAGTATTTTGCAAGAATGAGGGGGGTGTGTATTTTCAGAGTCTGGGGAGGGTCAGATTCCAGAGTCTAAGATATTTTTCTGCAAGATAAAGCTGATTTTCTGTTTAGAAGACTCAAATGCTGCTCACTTCTACCAGCGCAGCTGTTACGGATTCCTTCACATAGCTTTCCGAAAGGGTTTTATAGTACGCTGCGCTCCTTGTTTCATAAAGTGGGAAACCCTCTGCTGCAAGAAGCAGCCATCCATTTGGAAGATGAGGTTTGGATGGAGCAAGTCTTCAGCTGGTGGGCAGTGAGCAAACTTATGCATGGCTTCCACTTGGGATGTCAAAGGGCAGCTGGAGGCGGGAGGGTCACAAAGTGCCCACAGAAGCTGGCAGAGCAAGGCTTGGCCTCCTGGGGTAAGGCCGCCTGGCTTGAGTGACAGCTCCCATGCTGTGTGACTGTGGGTCAGCCACCTACCTTTCTGTCTAGAACAGGGGTGATAACAACTACTTTGGGACTGGCATGAACATTCAGTGGGAGAGTAAGTCGAGAGGTTGGCACAGTGTCAGGGGCACAGCGAATGCTGATGCCTGGCAGAGACCATAACAAAACACCTGACCAGGCGGCCGTGTTTATTCTTTCAGACAGCAGTGGGGAAAAGGTCTTCGGCAGAGCCAGAATGACCTTAAGCTATAGACAGTCAACCAGAGAGTGGTGGAGGTCATTGGGAGGTGCTGATATTGTCAGATTCCCAGAGCATGCTGTTCATTAAACAGGGTTCCCAGAGTGGACTCGTGGCCGCATCCTGCAATTAGCTCATTGGTTAAAATCCCTGGTAAATGTCAACTGTCTCGATCTGTTCACCAGATGAGCTTCCTCAAGCCCCTCCTGACTGCATGGGATGGAGGAGTCATTGGGCCCCAGAGAGAGAGCAGGAAATGTCCTTTCCTGACAGGACACCCAAAAACAGGTTGCTGCTGCTTGTGGGCTCAATTTGCTAGGCAGGTTTGCGGAAGCAAAACAAAATGGTCGCTTGCATCTAAATCAGCAGCTCCCAGCAACCCCCCCACCCCCCACCCCCCGCCACCTCAGAGCCACCTCCCCCTGCCTTTGAATCTGCCAAACTCTGCATCCAGGGCCCTCTCTCCTCTTCCAAAAGGGAATGGGGTCGTCTGCCAGCTCCAGCTCCAGCACCTCGCCAGCATGCAAATGATGCCCTCAGTTTTTTGGGGGTGTTAACCCCATAGTCTCTGATCCCTGACTAGGGAGGGAAATGTATTCTGCCAGCTGTGCAGGAGAGAGAAATAGGGGGGACGTGAGGGTAAACACTCTGCAAGACTTTGTGGTATGAGGAATTCAGATAACTGGCAAAAAGAAAATGCAGTTCTCTGCCTGATGCCCATGTGGGTTTTGGGGCTGGGCATTTGTTCCCTGCTAATGTGCACTGGCCCAGGGCACAGAGCTCTGTCACCTGCCCACATGTGCTGCAGCCACTTTCTACCTTCCAGCACCACAGGAGCCCAGCCAATGCCACTCTGAGCGCCCTGCCTTTGGTTAATAATGAACAAGAACTGCTGTCAAAAGGAGCTGTGGTAGAGACCAGGGTAGGGTGTGGTTTCATGAGTATCCCGTGAGGCATCCCATTTTGCAGATGAGGACACTGAGGCTCCGAGGGAAAGGGATTTTCCTGGGGTCACCCAGCTGAGGAAGTGTCCAGGAGGGCTTTGACGCACTTCGCTACCTAAGCACAGAGCTTCCCTTCTTGGGATGGCCTTGTCACTCCAGGCTGTCAGAATCACCTGTAGCCCTGTCCTAAACCTTGAAGGTGTCCAGTATCCTGAGATTAGAGCCAACCACCAACTGCCGTCCCCTGCACAATCTGCTGCATGGTTGTCCCTGGAGCACTTGGGGACTTGATGACAACTCTGCCTCGGACGGTCCCTTGGCGGGAAATAAAGGCAAGTCCTCATGGCTTTCTACCCCCACAGTCCACACCTCCTTCTGGGGAGCCTCAAACCCTGGACCCAGTCCCCTCCACATCCTTGCTCCTGTTCTAGCAGCTCCCAAATCAGCATTCAGCACACATCACTCCCCTGTGCAGCGCCATTATCTCCCGAGGACACAGGCTCCGTTGTCACGGCAACCAGAGTCCTTCCACCAACTCTATTTAATAATTTCCCAACAGCGGAGCTGGGCCAGCTTGGGGCAGGGGAAAGAGCACTGGGGCAGGGGAGAAGCCCTGGGTCCTAGCACCTGCGGGTCCAGGATGCCTTTCTGAGCCTCCAGTTACCTGTCTGTGATAAAGAGGTGTTGGCAATGGTGGGCTTTGTGACTTTCAACAAAAACAACTTGAAACAGATTTGATGCCCAGGGAATAGGAGCAAGGGAAGATCTGAGTGAGAATCTATACCCACAGGATGAGCGGGAGTTCACAGTGCTATCTCTTACTCAATAGTCTCCACATGTCACTTTGAAATTATACCTGTGACCCTCTAGGATCTGAGCTGGGCTTGGACAGAGGATAATTTTTTTTTTCAATTTTTTTTTAACATTTATTTATTTAGTGTGTGTGTGTGTGTGTGTGTGTGTGTGTGTGTGTGTGTGGCCAGCTCAGCCCACCAGGGGGCGCGGCTGGCTGGCATGTGGTGCTGGGGGATTGAACCGCAGTCCCTGTGCTTTGCCAAGCTTGTTCCAAGTAGGTGCTTTAGACCACTGAGCCATCTCTCCAGCCCCTGGAGGATAAATTTTTGCCAGCAGCTAGAATGGATCTACTTCTCTTCATTCTGTAGATATGTAAATAGGCTCAGAGAGGGCAAACAGCTCCATGCACACAGGAGGCCTGGTTCTTCTCTAGAAGCTGTGTCAGGGAAGACCAAGTGGCTGGTACCCGGAGAAGAGGCCCATCCCTGTCCTGTCCCCATGCCCACTCAGCCTTTGTGGTCTTTGGTTCTCACTTAAGGAATCATGTAGATATCTCAAAGAAAGGGGTAAGATCTTGTCATGCCCCAATTATGCTTGGTACCAGACATTCCCAAAGACATGGGGCCCCTGCTCTAGGGGCTATGTAGCCCAAACAGTGAGCAGCCCCTTAAGGGCACACAGAGGAGGTGGGTTTCTCCCCAAGACCACTGCAGGAGCCACATACAGCAGAGAGACTACGCTTACTGGTCCTGCTGATGGTCCACACTGAGACCCCAGGCCCAAGGGATGGTATCTACACCCCCAGAGGCCCTGAAAAACTTCCTCAAACTGCTGCTCATATGCAAGGGGCACAGAGGACCCTGCACTGGGGAAATGTCTCCGCTGTACGATTCCTGCCTGACTCCATGGGTGGGGAGGGGGCTGTGCTGCTCTGGCCCAGGCCCATGGCGCTGCTCTGAAGCAGGGCTGTTGGCAGCTGAGCAGTGCTATTTAACTCCTCCCAGGCTGGCGTTTTCATTTAATACCACAGCATAATTAACAGCCGCATCTGCTCTGTCATTAGTGCCATTCACTGCCATTTGGAGAAAGGCTCTTATCGTCCCTAGTCATTAGTCCCAGGAGGCTGTGCTGGGGGACATGGAGGAGAGGAAAAAGTGGGGCGTGCAGCTTCCGCTGCTGCCCCTGGTCCCGTCCAAGCCCAAGCCCATTGGCTCTAGGCACAGAGAGGCGAAGGGACCACTCAGGGTCTCCTGCAGGCTCCAAGCCAGGCAGTGCTTGGCTTGCTACTTCCTTCCTGCAATCTGGATCAGAACTCAGCTCTGCCAAGTCAGTCATCCAACCTTGGGAGCTAAGTCTCAGTTTCCTTATTGAAGATCCTGGGACCTTGCGTGTGATGTGCTCGGCTGGTGACTGGTGGCAGAGCTCAGGGTAGGGGAGGACCACATCTGAGCAGTCTGCCGGAAGTGCCTGTCACCAGGGCTGCGAGCCATATGCTGGCATTGAAATTTCGTTTTTACAGAACACTCTCAGGAAAAGATTGTTTCTTCTCCTTCCCTGAGCCCATGTTTTCTGTCCTTGTCTTTTTAAAAGTTCTAGGTGGGTCCTTGATTGGAGGCCATGGAAAGAACATCTGAATTAGAGGCTTCATATGCTAAAGCCCCAGTGAATTCTTGAAGCATCCAGGTCCCATCTACAGGACCTGAGAGCTCAGGCCCAGGCTGGGAAGCTGGCAGCTTTGGGCTTTGATTGCATTTATTTTATATTATTGTCACTATGCCTTGGCTAGGGCATAGTCAGAAACAGAAACATCCAGGTGAGGGGGATTCACCCATACCTTGTATCGTCACCTGCATCACATGGAAGAATACATGGGCCAGCACCAGAAAGACTTGGGTTGCACTGAGATGCCATCTGCAGTGAGCGATTCCACAGCCCTGAATCTCACAGTCCCTAGCATCCTCTTGGTCAGTGAGGCAGGCCCACCAGAGACTGTGCCTGAGAGATATGCCATGCCCAGTGGTCTGGGGCCAGATGGCCAGCTTCTCTCTACTCTGAAGCCAGGGGACACCACAAGCCCTTGGGCACCCTGCCTATTCTGCAGGCCAAGTGAAACTCCTAAGACTTGACATATGTCACAGTCTTTACTGTGGCAGAGGGGACTGGGTCAATGGCTGGTCCTGTGGTTTCCAGTCTACATCCTGCCACTGCACCCTCTCTGCTGAGCACACCGTAGAAGCACCCAGCCTACTCCTCGATGGGGCCTAGTGACCCCAGGCTCCATTGGATCACTTCCCCTTCCTCCTGAGGGTCCTTCTGCACAACCTCATAGGGCCTGGCATTCATTTTCACCCAAACACAAAGACACACATGACTGTGTGCATGCAGATCTCTGAGAACAACAAGCCCTCCTCTACCCACACCTACCACTGTTGGGGGCTCTTATCATACTCTGTAACCCATCTCAGATGAAGCTCAACCCAGAGGCTTGGTGGCCAGTGCTTCCCGCACCCATGAAGCCTGAGCCCTCAATTCACATGCTGTGCTCTGCCTCCTTCACCTAGGCTCTGCCCTATTGGCGACCTGGTGAGCTTGGTGATTTGGGCTTAGTAAGCGTGACTCCCCAGCTGAGAATACTGCAGGCAGAGTGGAAGGCTCAGGGTGCTCAGAGCTTCATTTCAGATAAGAATGGTAGTAGTAACAATAACCCTACTCTCACCTAGAGCTCCCAGAGCTGTTGCAAACTTCCACTGGGAAAATGCTTTCAAAACTGTGAAATTCTACTAACATTGTTATGTGTGTAGACTCACACCTGCGCAAAGGACCTTATTTGGATCAAGGTCATTTGGATTTGGGTTTAGGAGAAACCACCACCATAAAGTTCTGTCCTGATAACCGAGAGCGGTGTGCTCTGCACTACACGGCCAATTACAACACTGGTAGCAAATGTCTTCACTCACCTCCCTGTGACTGCTGCCCTCTCTCTGCACAGAGCCTCCTTACCAAACAATAAGGCCATAAAGCAACCTGCTGTCAGTGTCTTTCAGGGCATCTTTGACCTTGAACGTCCCTCTGGCCAGAGCTCAGTTATTTTCGAGAGCTGGCAGGAGACACTGATCTTGCAGACACAGGCAGCCGACAGGTGGGCAGAGCTGCAGCTCGCTGTGAGAGGCAGCCACTAACTCCTGCCTCCCTGCATCTAGCTGGAGAGCCTAGATCCCCCTGAGCTTCAGAAGTTGGGGGCCCCTTTCACCGCCAAGCAGCCCCACACCCTAATACGGTCCATTCCCCCTAACTGTGCACCCCCCACTTGCAGTGCCACAGCCAATCATGCTGCGCGACCTGGCCTCCCTGTAATTTCCAATTTGTGAGAAATGTAAAAATAGAAGCCCATTCGCCGCAGGAGGCTCACATCGAATCAGATGCCACTTCTTGTGTCATGTCAGATCACAGTAAATGGAGCTGATGGCTTTGTCAGGCTACTTTCTACAGCTTCCCAAGCAGTGAGATGCAGAAGACACAGGAGAGTTAGGGCAAGGTGGCTGGGTGCACAACGTCAGCACCAGCTTTAAGTGAATTTTAAGCCTGAGTCATAAATAGGTGGCAACAGGTAGGACACCTCAACTTGGCTCCTGGCTCTGTGACTTGGCAGCCTCGGATTTCCCTCAGAGCGGTTCCTTCAATACCTGGGCTTCCAGAGCTCAGTGAGCTCCGTGGGTAGAACCTGGGGCCAAGTGCTCATGAGCTGTGCAGCTCCTTAAACTGGGGAGTCACAGTCACTCCCCAGTGAGCCACATCAGGGAATGAGCACAGGGGTCTGTGGCTGAGTTTGGGCTTGCTGTCCCCTTGTGGGATCCAGCACCTAGTGCCATAGTGCTCATCCTCTCAGATGCATCTGCACGGGGACAATCCACCTGCACATCTCCCAGGCTCTTGTGAAAATTAAACGCAGTGTTATAAGCCTAGAACCCAGCACATGGTTACAGAGTATCACCTTGCTGTAACTGACAGTCATTACTTGCAATGATAATATCATTGGAACTGTATTTTTTCCTGTTTATGTCTAAATTTTAGTCGTATGCTGAAATATCACAGCTTACATTCATACCTATTGCCTATGTCAGAAAACTCTTTATTTCTGCTACTAGCCAGTTCTCCTCTCATTCCATATCCCTTCCCGTGGCTCCAAAGGGTTTGCAGTGGTGGGGAGGGGGATAGACGCTGCTGCTTGTGTCCATCGAGCTCACAGACAGAGATGCATGTACCTGGAAGTCTTATTTTAGGGTTCACATCTGGGCTCCTGGTGTCTTCTCTCTCAATGCCATCTTCTTTCCCTCCACCTCTCAGTGACCTTCAGAAAATGAGGCAAAGTTGGTGCGAAGGACCACCTATGCCATGCCCATGCCACCCAGTAGTGGACACACATGAGCTCATCAGGTCGGGGAGGAGCTGCTCTTTGCAACTGGAGCCCAGTCAAGGTTGTCTCCTATCCCACCCAGAAGGGGGCTGTCCCCTGCCACCATTCTCCAGGCAGAAAGCTCAGGTGACAGGGTACAGCTGAACTGACGAGGCAGCTGTGAAGCATGCAGAGCTGGCCTGCCGCCTTCCTGCACAGGCATGAGGGCTTACATTCATACCTACTGCCTATGTCAGAAAACTCTTTATTTCTGCTACTAGCCAGTTCTCCTCTCATTCCATATCCCTTCCTGTGGCTCCAAAGGGTTTGCAGTGGTGGGGAGGGGGGCAGACGCTGCTGCTTGTGTCCCTGTGTGGGGTTGGTACTGGGCCTTTGGTTGAGGGAGGGGCACAGGGCCAATATGGCTTGGGATGGAGGAAGCTGCACACCCGTGGGGCCAAGTAATAAAGACTGGTCAGAGTATCTTGCCCCCTAGAACAAAGGGGCTGCAGGTATGAGTTTCTGGGGTGACTTTGCACCTGTGGCCCACTCAAAAGCTGGAGAGGAAGAAGACGTCTCTCAGCTTGGTGGTTCAGGACATCTGTCTCAGTTGTAGAGATCACAGCCAAGCCTGGGATCAGCATCTGTCTGTGATGAAAGGAAGCTGCCTAATATTTGTGCTTTACTTAACAGTACTCCTCACATATAACATGCTGGGGAGGAGGAAGAACAGCCACTACTCACATGGTTGGCCCAAGGGGCCTCGATGACAGCCACTAAACCCCAACCTCAGGAACCAATCTCTACGATCTTGCTTTGTAGGTATGAAAACTGAGGCCCAGTGGCATACTGTAGGGCAAAGATAGCTTGGAAATTCAAAGAATGAGGTTTAGCTGGGTGCCATAGAGCCAACCTATAATCCTAGAAGGCTGAGGCAGCAGGAGAATAAATTCAAGGTCAGTCTGGGAAGTTTAGTGAGACCTTGCCTCTTCCCAAGCCTCTCTGCTCCTTCCCACGGTGTGACCTTGGACAGGTCACTTTTCCCTCTGTCCCCAGGTTTTCACATCTCTAAAGTAGAAATTGGTTGAGTACCTGTACATGAAGGTGATGCAGGGAACTGGTACTCTGGAAGATTTCAATTCTCCACTCCTTTCCAACAAGGACTGGAATTTAGCCAAGGTCACCCAGGCAAGGAAATGGCAGTGCCCATCTCAAAGCAAACCCTCTCCCGTGGCTCACTTGTTCTTGGCTGTGGTCTGACAGGCCACGTTCTATAGCCTTCCTGGTTAGGCAAATGTTGTAGGTGTGTCTCTCTGCCACCTCATTCCGCTCAGGCAGACTGGACACTAAGACATTTGCTCAGTTTCTGCTGTGTGCTGGGCCATGTGTAAACAAATTCGTAGTCTCTATTGCTTCACTCCTGAGTTCCCAGGCATGTATGATCCAGCAAGCAGAGGAGTTATTAACATCTCTCGGCTTTGAGGAAATTGATTTCCTTGGTCTGTACCCTAAGTGGCCCTCTGCTTGGCTTCCAAGTCTCTGGGCACCACTTTTCTCCATGCCCAGAGGCCTGGTAGTGAGGTGTCCACAGTGGGACCGTCCTGTCTCCTCTTGCCCTGCAGCAGCTGGCTCACGGGGAACCCCGCTCTCCAAATGCCCCACTCGCTACACAGGCCAGGCTGTGTGTCACTGCCTGCCCGGGACTCACAATTTGTTCTCTGAGGACTGGCCACCAAGCTAGCCCTTGGCATGAGACAGAGCGCTTTCTTTGTCTGCCACTGGCCTGATGATTTATTTCTGAGGCTCAAGCGCTCAGCCATTTTGCCCTGGCAGCTTTGGGAAAAGGTCCCTCCCACTCCCCCAGGGATGTATACCTTTAAAGGGATCTGTCTTTCTTCTCAGCCTGAGCCAGGTCTGAGGATGCTCTGGCTGAGACCTGATGGGGCTGCCTCAACCCTGGTGAAGGGCAGACTGGAGGGCTCAAGGCACTTTTAGTTCCTTCTGACCTCCTTTGTTTTGGAATGTGGAAGTTGGGGTTGACTTTTCAGGCTCCTTTGGGACTGCAATTTCCTAAAGTTCTCAAGGGCAGAGGCCAGGTGATACCCAGTACCTACATCCCTTTTCTTGATGAACGCCTACCCACCTTGCATGTCACAGAAAAACCAAGATTGATTCGAACTCTATTCAGCCTGTCAACGTCTGACATTTGGGGTGCCACCGAAGCTCAGGCGCCATTTAATCACACCCCTCCTCCCCACCCCCAGCTTTGGGGGCAGGATTTAGATTTTTTAAAAACCTAAATGTCTCCTTGGGGTTCACGATTATTTTAGAGGGGATATCAGCTCGGAGCCTAAGTGGGGAGCTGCCCAGTCGGAATTCCTCCTGGGAAGACCAAACCAAACGTGGAATAGCACATTCGTGGGTGCCACTCAGAGGGATGCAGGTACTGCCGCGCAGGGAGACTCGAGGGTCACTGCTAGGGAGACTGAGGCAGGCAGTGTCCCCCTTTTTCTCATACCTGGCAGTATTATCTGGGGGCGGTAGAGGACAGTGGTCCCCAAAGCCGCGGGAAGACACAGCCTCTGCCCTCCGGGAACCTCATAAGGCAGGGAACCACCTCTACACGCGCCCCGGGACTTAAGACGTCCGAGATAGGAGGAGGTGACCGTCTCCAGGCACCCTGCCTTGGCAGAGGACCCAGGACCCGGGGCGTGCAGACTCCAAATGCAGGGCAGCTTCTGCGCCCAGATCCTCCACCCCTTGGGGACGCGCGCGGCTAGGACAGCTGGGGTCCCGGCGCAGGAAGGGGAGGGCGCAGGCAGCATGCCGAGCGCGCGTTCCAGGCGGGGAGTCGGGGTCGCGGCGCCCTACCCCGTGGCCGAGAGGGTCCCGCCCGCTCCTACCTGCGACGGGGCTGCGCGGCACTCGGTCCTCACTCAGCTCCGCACAGCTCGCGCTCAGCACTCCGCGGAGTCCTCCAGGCGGCCGGGGCGGGGCGAGGGGGCGGGGCGGGGATGACACGCCCACAGGGCGTGCTCTTGCCTGTGGTCTTCGCCCGCCTCCTCTGCCCTAGCTGCTTTTTCTCCTCCCTTTCCCTCCTTCTCTCTGTCCAGGTCATGATCAACCTTTCTGTTTATTCGCCTCTGTCCCTCTGTCTTTCCCTCTCTGGGCTCACCCTTCTCTCTCTCCATGGATGACTCTGTGTGGCCAAGGGTGACTGTGGGTGGGGTGTGCTGTGGTCCTACTCTCTGCCCACTTTCTGCCCTTGGGGACACTGATGCCCCCTGGAGCTGGTGTCAGGCCAGAGAGGTGCCAGAGAGCTGCCCCTCCCCAACTGGTCCTGGAGCCCCAGGGAGTGTGTCTAGCTATGGAGGGAAAGGTGGTAAGCATGACTAAACTAGGAAACTTCCCAGGGATGGGTAGGGGTGCAGACAATTTCCGAGGTCTAATGGACTGTCCCCTAGACACTGCCTTCTGGCAGAGACTCCTTTCCTGCTCCTGGCCAAGTCGTGATCTTGCACCTTCCATGCTGGGCATAGACCATGGCTCCTTCTTTCCAGGTCACCAGGGAAGAAAGGCTTCCTCCTTCCCACCCTGACCAACTCTCCCCCACACCTCAGTCCCCAAGGCTGGCATTTACCCACCAATTGGTGCCTTCCTCTTCAACCACCCAGTGCTCCCAAGGTTGCCCTGGCTTGTGCCTCTTGCCCTTGAGCATGGAACTCTGGGGGTCTTCCTTGACCCTGTCCCTTCTAAACTGGTCACCAGGTCCTCTGTCCTGTGACCTCCATCAGTACTTCCAGTAAATACTTGATGGGCTCCTTTGTGTGCCAGTCATTTTCACAAGCTCAGGGACACTGTCTGTCAGCTTTCTATCACTACAACAAAATATCTGAAGTGATCAACTTACAAGGAGGAAATGCTTGTTTGGCTCTTGGTCACAGAGGTTCCAGTCCATGGATGTTTGTCTCCTTTGCTTTGGATCTGTGGCAGGACAGCAATCATGGTGGAAGTGCATGGTGAAGGAAACAGTTCCCTCATGGCAGCCAGAAAACAAGGAGAGAGGGGGAAGGGTGAGCACCACTGCTCCCTTCCACTACATGCTCAGTGACCTCCCTTCCCTCACCAAGCCTTGTCTCTAAGGCTTCCTCCACCTCTCAACAACACCAACAGCTTGGGTACTAACTTTCAGTACATGACCTCAAGAGACACTCAACACACAATCGTGGCACTGGCCATAGTAGGTAAGACCAGGCCCAGAGCCCAAGGTGGTCAGGTCCAGTGTGAGAAACAGGATTCCACCAGCAGCCACTGGAGCCAGGGCTGCAAGCTCTTTCAGGACACAGAGAGCACAGGGTCCTAGTCTAGCTTTCAGTTCAGGAAGGCCCCCCCCAGTAAGCAGCATGGTGGAGGGCAGAGAATGACTGGGGCTGTCTGGACCGAGATGGAACCCTGCAGGGAACAAGGACACGAGGGCAGCAAGCAAGGAGTTTGTGTTCACTTCCTGAACTTCCAATAAGCTCCCCAGGGACATCGCACCAGCTTCCACTGGGGAAACCCTCACCCTCCTTCATATGGTTGGTTGGGGCTCGCCCTTCCAGAAGTGGACATGTATCCCTGAGTTCAGCTAATCACAGCACATTGCCCTGACCTCAATGCAGGGACAGGAGAGAGATGTTGTGTTTTGAGAACCCCACCTGTGACAGGGCCCCTACGCCCGGAACTGTCACACTGCTGGCTTTGCCACACTTCCACGAGGCCCCTCCTGAAAATGAAGGAGCAAGCAGAACCAAGAAGAGGAAGTCAAGGTCCTGTTGGATGTCACTGGAGTCCTTGGATTGAGCCACGCCTGAAGGCAGGTTAATTATTGGATTCATCATGTTCCTTTTTCTTATTTTTAAAGTTTGAATTCATCTTAAAACAGAAATAGTCTTCACAAATCCCATGTTGAATTGAGAATATGAAGCAATACCTTTACAAAAGAATAATAACAGCCTTTCCATCCCTTTTTCTTCTTTCATATTTGCTGGATAACCCCACTCACAAGTCTGTCTCTCACTTTCTCCTGTCTTGATCAAACGTTAATTTCCTACTTTCATCTCCATAAACTGTGTTACCAACCCATGAAATCCACCACTAGCTGTCAAGTTGGTTTTCTGGGCTGACCCTCTGATGCTTGAATTATCTGCATACCATGTCCCTCCCCTTGACCTGGTGCTGCCCACATCTGTGGTCCCTCCTTGTCCCCAGACAGGTGGATGGGCACGGAGGCATTCTGAGCACACTCTTCAGGACAGTGGGGCTTTCTCTAAAGGGCACTGTGTTGTAAAGTTGAGATGGCTACACGTAGGATCTCGAGGCCCTGCCGTGAAACTATGGTGAAAATCTTCCTGAGCACTGGTGCGTGCCTCCTGCAGAGTTGCACTTGTGACTGGACAGCTCTTCCTCCTCTCCTTGAATTGACCTTGTGACTCAATCAAAGAGTGTGTCTAGGTGCACAGGGACTTGACACCTCCCAGGGCACTGACTAATCAATCCCTCAGTAAGGGGAGCAGGCCAGGTCAGCCTGCGGCCTCCAGCCATGGCACATGGCAGCAGCCAGTGCACCTCGAGTATATTGCTGTCTGTCCTTGCATTTATTTTCATGGAGGCTTACTTCTGGCAACTGATACTGGTCTTCTAGTTACAGTGTGATGTAAAGTTTCCTTTTGAGATACATTTATTTAATCTAAAATAGGAAAATATTTAAATAATAAAAATAGACATGGTACACAGATTTTAGCAAAACCCTTGTGGCTTGCAAATGACTAAAGTTTGAGTAGCCTGATTTGGAGAACTATTTCCTCCCTGTATTCATTCACTCAACACATGTTTTTTGAATACCTGCTAAGTATAAGACACAGGGGAGGACTAGGGAGAGATGCCAGAGTCCATAGGAGAGTCCATGGGGAAGGTCAGGGTCTGAGTGTGCATGGCTCACCCGCCACATTAAGGCATTGAGCGTTGACCTTGAGAAGCCCCGGGGAGCCACTGACTGTTTTGGAGCTGAAGGGTAAGGCATGGTTTAAAACATCTGAGCCTGGCCAGCCATGTAGGATGGATTTAAAGGGAAAAGACTATCTGGAGGAAGCTGTGCTACTGTAGATGTGAGGTGAGGAGGGTCTGGCACCCAAATGAGCTTCCAACGCACAGTAGGCACTCGATAAATGGTTGGAAACCATACTTACTAATATTGATTGGTGAGCGCATTGCATCATAGACCCAAAGGCCAGCAGCCCACAAGTGTCCCTTACACATTATCTAGCTGAGTCCCTTTATGGGAAGGAGTCTGGGATGCTCTCATCCCTCTCCATCATCACCTGCACCCAGCCTGAGTGGCCTCCAAACATTCTCACCTCCCAGTCCTTGTAAGTGCTGTGCTCCCTGCTGGAACATTGTTCCTGCTTCCCCTTGTCCTGACTGCTCTTCTTTGCTTTTCTCCCAGGAAGAAGGAGGGACAATGACTTGCCTGAGGACACCTAGTTACCTGGTGCAAAGTCGGGAAGACAGGACTGCTGGTACATTTCTGAGTGATTATTGCATGCCATCCACTGGCATGTGGGAAACTGGCAGAGAGAGATTGAGTTACCAGCTTGGCGACACACAGGAGAGGGGCAGGGTTGAGATTCCAAGGAAGGCTTGGCCATTGCCAAAGCCAGGGCTCTGGGCCAGTAGCTTCCAGCCTCTCAGCAGGCCAAGCAAGAACTGCTGTGGGCAAAGACCTGATGAGGGACTCGGAATGCTCCAGCTGAGGGAGTTGTATGACTTTGCCAAGTCCCTCGCTCTCTCTGACTCCATACATTTAAAAAGGTGCACTTTCCCTCTGCAAGGGTTGTCACCAGGCACTGGTCTGCTTACTACCCCCAACCCCCAGCCTCCTGCTCAGGCCCCTCTCCATTGCTACAACCAAATCTGTTCCCATGACAGCATGTAATTCCATCTCCCAGTTTCACCAAAATTATAACCAGGTGGTGAGACCCCCCTGCAACCAAAGAAATTCTCCCCTGTGGGAGACAGACCCAAGGGTTTGTTTCCAGAAAGGACATAATTTCCTGAACCATACACCCTCAGCCCAGAACTGCCTATTACCAAAACGGCTGTTGCATTAGTGTGTGTAACCACTTGAAAAACCACGATAACTCTCATGAGAGAGAACAGGGCATGAGGTCATTTTGCTATCCCGTCCTGGAGTCTCACTGGGGAATATTGGCTGTGGGTTGTGGTCTCCTTGTTGCTGAGTGTTAAATATTTGTGCAGTCAGCCATAACCCAACCTTTCAGCAAGTGAGTTGGCCAGAGACAACTTCCCAGCCAGTGTGGTGGGTCCTGGGCTGGTCATGGAGCCCAGTGAAGCTTGGGCAGGTGGCCTCACCTTTCTGGGCCTGTTTCTTCTTCCATCAAATGGGAAGGGTGCATTAGTACACAATGGCATGTGCTCCACACATATTTGTCACTTTGGTGCCACTTACATGACATCTCCTCATCTCCAGCAGACAAGATTCTTGAAAGTCTAACTCAGTTCTCCTTGAAGGTCAAGGTCAGCCTTGACACTCCAACTTCCAGGAATCCCACTTGATTTTTGTCCAGCTGCATCTAATTCATCTCCCTGTGAATTCCCACAGGGATCCTGTTCCCACTTCCCTTTCGGGCTTACCACACCCACCATGGTGGCCCAGGGACTGCCGTCACTTAGAGCCCTAAACGCTGTAAGGCTCAGCACCTGTTGCCCTGAAAACCTTCCAGTGTGGGCATGCCCTCATCCCTCTCCATGGTTGCCTGCACCCAGCCTGAGTGTCCCTCAGAGTGTTCTCAGCTCCCTGCCCTTAGAAGTGGTATTCTCTCTGCTGAGACACTGTTCCTGCCCCTCCTCCTCCTGGTGGCTCTTCTTTGCTCTGCTCAGGTGCCACCACAATAATAGACACCTCAGTTCTTTCTCCCCTTCCCAGGCTCTGCAAGAGCCCACCAACTGATGGCATCACAGTGGCTCTCTGGGGTTCATCTGAGTATCACCTGTTGCCTCTGGGCATCCAACAACTGATCCAGATGTGCAGGCCACTGAGATCCTCAAGACTTCCCTGGAGTCCTGGGAGCATAGGAGGGGTGAGGTGGCTGAGCTAGAGGAGGAACAGAGGCTTGGAAGGGCACCAGAAGGAACTGGGGACAATCAGGCACTTCAGGGTGGGGAGATTCATGCCACCCCCAGCAGGTCACCATAGGGCGTTCAACTGGGTGAATCCTGCCTTTCAGCACTTAGTAACTACTGTGCAGAGGTGGTGACAAGCTTCTCACTAGAGCCCTTTACAGACATCATTGCAACTCCTTTCCAGTGGTTCCCAGAGGGTAGTGTGAGTCCCTAATCACCAATGAAGACTCGGAGTGAAACCGCCTACCCAGGGGCCCAAAGCTAGAAGTCCAGGGTTCAATCCTGAAGAGCTACTCACTTTCTGGGGTTGGGGCTCCATCTGGAGAAGTTCCCTGTTTACAGAGACCTCTGTTTCTCAGCCTGTGAAACGAGAGTGGGTGGAGACCCCAGTTGTCTACATCAGGCAGCTGGACTACCACATGCAGCCTGGTGCCAAGCATTGTGGGGATAGCTCATGCCACGAAAGCTGCCTCTCAGAGGCTGTCTCCCTCTGGGAAATGGGAAGGTGGGTGCAATTTATGCCCCCTGTGGTAGAGGTATGGAGAGATTTAGGAACCAGCTGGGGAGCAGCAGAGAAACGTGAGGGCATCTTTGTTGTGCAGTGCACAAACTGTTCCCCTTCCCATTGCAGCCCATCGAGGACAAGGGCTGAAGACCAGGTACAGCCTACATGTCCAAACACTACAACCTAAGGGTCTTTGACAGAACCCAGGAACCCCTGGCAGTGGATGTGATGGGACCTGATATGTGCTGCCGAATGTGCCTGGTTAGAGACCTGCAGAGTGCTGTTTCAGGTCCCCAGAGCTGCCCCTGAGAACAGAACTGGGTACAGGCACATGTACCAGGATGTGGGCTGACGGTGGGGCAGGGAAAGTAGCACACAGGGACCATGACGGTGCCAGGCACCAGAGCAGACAATTGGAGCATCCTGCAGGGGGAGACTCCAGACTCCTTGATGGCACCCACACCTCAGGATCCCCCCCAGGGTCTGAGGGAGCCAGGTGCTGGACACCAACCCTGCAGGCCACTGACTCAGGACAGTTCCACAGGGCATCACTTCCTGGCCAGTAGGCACAGCAGCTCTTGGGGTGGCCAAGCTGCAGCACACAGATCCAGGCAACAGCAGCAGGCAATGGCCAGGGTATCCAGGTTGGATGATGCCCACGGTAATGTATGACACACTGTGTCCCCTCTACTGGAGTAGAGGGGGCATGTTGGCCAGTTTGTGTGACTGTAGAAAGCACCAGCATCAATTTTTGAGGAGAAAAGGTTGATTTGGGCTCACAGTTTTGGAGGTTCCCCATCATGATAGGCTGGTCCTAATGCTTGGAGCTGTGGTGAACAGCACCTTAGACTGGGAGCAGAGTTGCTCATCCCATGGTGGCCAGAAAGAGGTGGGGAGAGAGGCCAGAAAGGGGTAGGGAGAGATCAGCATAGGCTGTAGACTTCTAGGCCATGCCCAGGAGTTCATTTCCTCCCACCAGACCCCACCTCTAAAAGGCCTCACCTCCCCAGAGTGCCCCAACCTGGTAACCAAACCCTTGGGTGCCTCTCCAGATTCACAGTGTCAAGTGGTCCACCAAGATAGCAGCCACACTAGGTCATAATGTCCTGAGACTAATCAACACTGTTCTTTCTCCAAAGTTTCTGCCTTCCAAGAGCAGGAAGCCTGGAGGGGAAGGAGAAGAAATTGACCCTGGGGTGGGAAGTCCTCCACTCAGTCCAGGACTTGTTAGCTGGGCATTGTTGTTGGGCCCAGATGTTCTTTCTCACACAGACCTGGCACTGGGAAGCAGTGCAGGATATTCAAGACCTGGCAGGGTGCTGCCCAGTCCTTGTGGCTCACAGCAGTGCCGTCTCTATCTTAGGAAGCCCGACAGCAGCAAACAGCACACATGTCACTCTCATTATTTGTCACCAGAATGGCAGCCAATCACAAAGCCATTAGTTATGAGAAAAAATGGATCCAGTGTTTTCATTCCAAGCAGAAGCTATTGACATGCTGAGAATAGTTCTGGAAGAGGGAAAGCCCATTGCTCTGGCTCTGTTAGAAACAATTTGCCATCATCAGGCTGGGCGGCGTGGCCAGCCCTGCGCTCCTCTCTGGCTCGCCTTGATAAGGGACTAAAGCCCAGCAAGGCCTGGTTGGGGTTCGGGAAGAAAGGGAGGGGCCAGAGCCTTCAACTCTTCCACAGGGTGGGGGAGGTCAGAAATGGTGGCAGGCAAGGAGGAGGGACCTTGAGGGTTTCTGCATCTGCTTGTCCCCTTCCTCCACAGCTGTGTCTCTTCCCCTTTCTCTCTTCACTCCACAGCTCTTGGCCTTAACCTCTTTGCCTCCTCCCACTCCCATTCCCTCTCCCTTCTTTTCTTAGTTTGTTCTGCTTCCTTTTTTTTTTTTTTTTTTCCTGGTAGTGTTGGAGATTGAACCCAGGGCTTTTTCACTGAGCTGTATCCCCAGCCCTTCCTTAATGTTTTATTTTGGGAGCTTGTTTGGAGGCTCCAGCAGGGAAGCAGCGAGGCTACTTGCATACCCTCCTCTGTTGGGGATGCTCGTCCTTTTTGACTGAGCAAGCAGATTTGGGAGGAATAATTTTTTATTTTGAGATAGTCTTGCTAAGTTGCCCAGGCTGGGAATGAATTTGTGATCCTCTTGCCTCAGCCTTCTAGTGTGCTGCAATTATGGCTTGCACTATCACAGCCTTCTTAGCTATGGGGTTTTACTGCGGTTTATGTGCGTTGCTGTTACACAGTGGCCTCACACTCGGTCATTCTTCTGCCACATACTCTTTGCACACAATGGCTTCTTGTTGACTTTCACTCTGTAGTGTGTTCTGTGCTATGAGTATGTCTCTAACAGGCCTATGAGAGGTACAATGCACGAGATGGCAAAGCCCTGGGGCCATGCTCCATGTGCAGACCCTGGAGTGTCCCCAAGGGAGGGGAGGGCCACATGGACAGGTGGGCAGCGGGCAGGTGGACCTGAGATCAGGTCTGTGTGCCCCAGGCTGGGCCCACCAGAGGAAGGTGCCCTTCTGACTCACTAGGCAAGTGCAGCCCTACTCAGCACCCCTTCCTTGAGAAATAGTACCCCACCCCTAGGAGAATCATCCTGTCCTCCCAGATTCTGTGGTTTAGCAGGGGCTGGAACCACCTTCCACCAGCCCAAGAGGAGGGCACAGGACCCAGTCTGGCCAATCAGGTTAACTTCACCCCTAATTTGACCACTTGGGGTAGCTTCATCACCTGTGAACAGTGATTGGTTCATGCAATGAACCAGTCAGAAATAATTCTGCACCTTTCTCCTCCCTCCCTTCCTCCCTCCTTCACTACCTCCTTCTCTTCCTCCTTCTCTTCCTCCCTCCCTCCCTCCCTTCCTCCCTTCCTCCATTCTTCTGTCCTGTCTTTTTTCTTTGTGGGTTCAGGGGATGGAGCCTAGGGCCTTGTGCATGCTAGACAGGGGCTGCCCCACTGAGCCACATCTTGCCCTGGCCTACAATGGCTGTGTTTTCAGTATAAGGCATTACTGAGTAAATGTAACAGGATCACAAGATCTGAAAGCCTGAATATTTACAATGTGGCCTTTAACTGGAAAGGTCTTGTCCCCTGGCCTTACTAAGGTAGAAACTAGAGCCCTAAAGAAAGTGAGGTTCATCAAGGCCAGAACCCAGTGTCTCTGACCTGTATCATGGAGCCTTGTAGGTACCCCATTTCCCTGTAGATGCCCCTGCTCATCTAGGGGTGCTTGACACACGTGGCAGTGGACTCCGTCTGTGGGGCCCAGCACACATCTTTTTTCAGCGTCTCTGTGGTGCTCCCGAGCTCACCAGAGCCAGGGACATGGAGATCCATTGATAAACAAGTCTCCCACCCAGCAACCCCATCCGTGTGCCCTCCAGATACATCAATGAGAGCTGGAGCTGGGACAAGCAGACGGTGCATGTCCCATCCAGAGCCCTTGCAATAGAGGAGGGCTCAGGTGCAACATGCTTTTCCATCCTCTGAATAAATCACAGCCTGGGAGTGGGTACCTGTAATCCCAGCACTCTGGGGGACTGAGGCAGGATTGCCAGTTCAAGCCCAGTCTGGGTGACTTAATGATTTAGTGAGGCCCTGTCCCAAAATAAAAAATAAAATAGAGCTTGAGGATGTAGCTAAATTCAAAGGCCCTGGGTTTAATCTCTAGTACTGTACAACAAAAGCAGAATAAAACAAAAAGCCCAATAACAACAACAAAGAAGTTAGGTAGGGCTTCGGAGACTTCTGTGTTTACTAGCAACTGGGGGGGACTGCAGTACGAGGGGCAGGAGTCTGGGGAGGTGCAGAGGCATGAGAGTAGCAGCCGGCAAGGGCTCCCTAGAGACCACAGGCTGGGGCAGTCACCGTTGAGATTAAAAGTCGCTCTCAAACCCCTCGCCCTCCGCCAGGTCTTCACATCCAGCCACATGAGCAGGCAGTGAGCCCTGAATGTGCCAGTTTGTTCCTACCACAGAGCCTTTGCCCTGCTGCCACCTGGCCAGCAGCCCCTCCCTTTATTCTGCGTGTCTGGTTCTCCAGCATCCTGCAGGTCCTGGCATCCTGATTGCCTTCCCTTGTTGCTTTTCCTGAGGTTGCCAGCCAGTCCTATTACTCTCATCCTTCGATATTTTCCTTTGTTGCTTGTCTAGAGAGCAGGTCCTGGCCTGGTTAGGAGGAACAGCAACCATCTCTGTTAAGGAAGTAGCCAGGGAGACCTACAGCTTGGTGGGAGACACGATACCCTATGGGGTGGGATGGATGACTACACAGATGGGTGAGACTGGAACTGTGGGAGCCAAGGGACAGAGGCCCTGCTGTGTCTTTAGGGACAGAGCAGACTTTACTGAGGAGTCTGCGGGGATGGCAGGTAGTACAAGACAGGTGGCTCAGAGGAGGTGGCTGGCCCATCCAGAGGGACTGTAGTGCCCTGTGCCCTGTGCCCTGTGCAGGTGCTCTGAGAGTGATCACGTTCCTCTCTATGCTTCGGTTTCCTCACCTGTCTCTTGGGCTTTGTGACAATGCAGTGGGACATGTGTCATTTGCTGAGCACAGAACTGGCCCCCAGGAGCACTGACCCTAGGGCTGGCTTGCTCTGGATGGGGGAGGGGAAGGTTTGTAGAGGTTTGGGGGAGTCAAGAGCACCCCAGTTCCTCTGTGGATGAGACTGGTCCTGTCTCTTGGGGCCATGACCCAACAGGTTGCTTCTGAGCCCAGGAAGGGCCCCATCTCAGGGCTGGTGGTCACAGGGAAAATCTGTTCAGTGTCACTGTGCACAGGCCAGGTGGGGACAGCGCCATGTGGAAGGTGACAGATGGTACAATGAGGGATATGTGGAGTTGCTAAATGGTCAGATGGAGACAGAGAACTTGCTGCCATCTGCAGAGCTGTCCCTGGGGCTGGGAAAGGGTGCACACACGTGTGTACACATGCACACCTGTTCCTTGTCCCTCACACACACCCAGAACTGCATTAAGAGCACAGGCCCCCAGGGGATTTGCACACCTCATTTCCTCTCATTCATGGGTGATAGGTCACGCCACTGAACAGATGTCTCTCAGGCAGCTTCTCTGCTGCGGTGGCTACCTCCCGTCCACAGATGCATCTGCCTGTCCTGGAAGATTCTGTACCCTCTCCTGCCAGGCTGAGGCTTGGAGGTGTCACAGTCTTGGCCACCAAAGAGCCTCATGTCCCTTTGTGCTCCTCTGTGGTGATCAGCAGTGTCCTCTGGGTTACCCTCGGCCCCAGGCTCAGGGAATTGTTTTATCTATGTTCCACACCAGGGCTGCTTATTACTGTGACAAAATTCAGCCTGCACTGACAAAGGGTCATGGCCACCACTCCTGCTGGGCTCACACCTCACACCCTGCATGGACATTGTTCACAAATGCACACCACACACACACACACACACACACACACACACACACACACGTGTGCATTCCAGGCTGGGGTGAAGGGGCAGGAGGAGATGGGAAGCAGATGTGTACACCCATGGAATGGCTATGGGATGAATGCGACCGGGGCCTCTGGCAAGCACAGAGCCATCTCTTCTTGAGCATCTGTCCCAGCACCCTCATGTTACAGTTGGGTCCCACTAGTCCCCCAGAGTCTCATGTTCTTGGAGGCGGGGAAGTGCCTGGATCACGAGGTGCTCTGCATACCTGTGGATGAAGCCATGCATGGGTCTAGGGTTGCCTGTGCTGCTGGGGGGTCTGCGGGCCTCGTGGGGGTGTGCCCGGAAGTGTGAGTCCTGCCCCCGGCCCCGCCTCTGCTGGTGGTCGAGCTGCTCTGCCCACCACCACGCTGATCCTGGCTGAATGAAACTGCTGTGGCAGCAGGGGGCACTTTTAGAGGTTGATAAGGGAAGTATCCTGGGTCCACTCCACCTCCTCCCTCTGCCCCGGCCTTCCAGAAATCCCTGGCCACACTGTGGCCTTTCAGATCTCTGGACTGTCCTCAAAGTTGTGCCTCTACCTGGAATGCACAGCCCACTCTTCCGGATTTGCACACTCAACTATGCTTCAAAACCCACCCCTGGTGCCCACTCTACCTTCTCTAGTGAGCCCTCTCTAGGTACCACCCAGCTCTGTGGATATCCTCTGAGGCACTGATAGTCTTGTCCTGGATCTTCAGGAGCTCACACTGGCCTGCTCTACCCCAGCATGGGTGAGAGCCCCTTGGAGGCTGGACATCATCTCCTTCCCCACTGTAGGGAGGGAGTCTCAGGGTCTGATGCAGAGCAAGTCTGCAAGGGTGCTGGGGAAACCTCAGGGATGCACAGTGGGCTGAGCCCCTGTATAGGTGAAGGAGGCTCTGGCTGTGGTGGGCCCATGGTGCCCTCTCTGGCTGCCCTGCAAGAGCCAGCTGCTGTCAGCATCTCCTTGGCTCCCAGTTTGGCCCAGCTACAACCCTACCTCCCAAGAGGCCAGGCACAGAGCCCACCCCCCAGTTGGACTGGCTCTGCTCCTCCCCACCCTGGCCTGTTGTCAAGGCTGGTGCCTGAGTGCTGTCATGTGGGGTGAAGGACAGAACAAGTAGAGAGCTTTGATGCTGTGGCTGAGGCACATGTGACGGTCATTAGGTCCCTGTCTCTGCTCTGTTTCACCCTCTCATTCCTCCATGTGAGGAGCTGTGTGTAACTACAAGTTGGGGACCTCTAAGGGTGTCACTATTCAGGCACTTGATGTCTCTCAGGCAAGAGTGGTTGGCCCGAGCTGCCTGAGGTTTGAAGGAAGATACAACTGCTGTCCAGGTGGCCTGTGAGTGAAAACAGCCCCCTGAGGCTGTGATCAGAGCTCCTGCCACATGGCTGCTTTCATCTCTGTGGTCGCTTCATCCCTGGGGCTATGCTGGCAGGTGGCAAGAACACAGGGACTGGAGGGCTGAGGCCTGCGCCCCTCCACCAGGCCCAGCTGCCTGTCCTGGTGGAAGTCCAGCCTCCAGCCTCCTTGCCTGATCTCCATTCTGGTATTGCAGCATGAGGACCACTCTGCGACAAGGTGAGGACCCTGGTTCTGCCTGTCCTCCCCTCTTCCCTTCCAGCTGGGCCATGGGAGTGACCGTGCAGCATGAGGCAGGGCCCTGCTCGGAAGCCACTGGGGAGTAGGAAGAACCGTGGTGGCTTATGGACGTGCTCTGTGATACCATCCCCTCCTCTCTGCCCTCTGCCGACCCCACCCTGACCCCACTGTCCTGTCTGTCCTCCTCACGCCTGCCAGAGACAGGACCCTGGGCAGGGGCCTGTACACTGTCACTGGATCTCAGGCCCCCATGCCAGCACCTGGGACTTTCTCCCACATTGGAGAGAAACTCCTTCCATCTGCACATCCTTCCCAGAGACTTGAAGTCCCTACCCAAGTGAGTGGCTGCCATTCCTGTCTGTGCCCCCAGCCTGAGGCAGCTAGCTCCTTGGGGTGCAGCCATCCCGGGGGACCCCTTCTGCACTCATCCAGCTCCCAACAGGATACCCACATCTTTCCTCCTCAGGGCATAGGTGGGTGAGGGACCAGAACTCTCTTCCTGCCAGGCTGAATGGCCAAGTGAGACTGAGGGTGCACTGCCACAGAGCCTGCTGTGCCCATGGCCATGCCCTGTGAGGAAGGCAGAGCGAACTAAAAACAGACCAAGGCTAAAATTCAGGCAGGGCCGGAAGGCTCTTGTGCTCCTTTGTGCATGCGCCTGTTCAGTCAACAGGTTTTTATGGAAGCTCTTCTTGTACCTGTATCAGGGTCCAAGAACAGCAGAAAACAAGGCTGCAGCACAGTGGCCATCAGTACCCCTGGTCTGGCAAGGTCTCCCTGCCGCCAGCCCGGGGAAGGGGCCAGAGGGCATGAGGTGACTTGTCGGAGCAGAGAGAAGCTGCATTGCCTAGAGGGGTTGAGACTGAAGGGATACAGCAGGAAGGTGGGGCAGGAGGGGCCTCTGTAGAGGGAAGAACAGGGGGTGAGAGGGACACAGAAGTGCAGGGTAAGCAGCAGGGAAGAGCGAGAAATTCCCAAGAGGACCTGGAGCAGCTCAGAACTCACTGGCTGGGAACAAGAGGCCTTTGGAGAGTGCTTCTGTTCCAAGCTCACTGGCGAGGGTCCTCTGGCATCTGTGCTGCATGAAACGAGCTTCTTGAGGGAGTTGGTGGAGAGGGGTAAGATCTGGGCTTGGCAGTAGCTTTCAAAGGTTGAAATCCCTGCCCACCTGTCCCCTGGGCTTTGAGGAGGACCAGGAGTCAGGAGGCTGAGTTGAGGCCACCTCACCATCACTCTGTCCAACCTGTGACCCCCTTAGCCATGTCACTGCATGTGTCACTAAACACAGCCTCTGCCAGGAGCCACCAGTGCATAGCCTCTTACTTGTGTGAGGGCTGGTGTTGGGCTCATTAATCTCAGAGCACCACCTGTCACTTCTGTCATGTGCTATTTGTTACACAGACCAGCCCTGGTGCAGTGCGAGAGGGGCAGGAACTATGTCAGTGCCCCTAGGCTGAGAGATTGGGAGAAGCCAGGCACCGCTAAGGCTCATGTGCTAACTTCATGGCAGAAATGGAGAGACAGTATAGAACAGGCCCCAGAGCTGTCCCCAGCCACAGGGAGCAGCTGGGGCATTCTACATTCCTCATCCCACCACTACGGAAGGTACATTCTGTTGGCACAGTCCCTCTGTCCGCTGAGCCACTACATCTTTAAGTGAGCCCACCAGCAGCCTCTCCTTTGTCTCTGTCTCTCTGTATGTCTGTCTCTGTTTCTGACTTTCTGGGAAGTAAGGAGAGTGGTCCTACTTTCATGTATGACAGTTCATCTTATTTGAATCAGTTTGATTGGCTGTGGTACCTTCCTGGGGGCATCTGTGTATGTCTATGTATCTTCTGTGTATGTCTGCATGGGTCATGGAGCAGTAACATTGGCTCTGTATACCTGGTCCCTAGCCACTTTCTCTCAGGTGCTGTTCCTTGCTATGCTTCCTGGCCAATGTGGACTGAGCATCTTGGCTCTGCCAGGCCCTTCTGCCATGATACTTGGAGCCAGCTCACCATGGACTGACCCTCCTAAAACTGGGAGCCCACCCAAACCTCTCCTTTAAGTTACAGTGCTGGGCGCTATGCTCTAGTGATGGGGAAGTGCCTGGCACACTGTGAAAAGCATTCTGGTGAGGTCCAGGCTGAGTGGCATGATTTCAGATGAGTCTTCCAGCCTTAGCCCAGCCTTCCCGAGACTGCTGCCATAGTGACACCTCACAAGAAGCCCCAGAAGACATTGCTGGCAATCCAGAAGCACCAGCCACACCTTCCTGTGGTCCTGGCTCTCAAAAACCTCTTGGTAGTAAGCCTTTTTCAGTTTTAAGCTGCTCCAGGTTTGGGTACTTTGTCACAGCAGATGGCTGACAAAATTTGTCCCTTCACTCTCAGCATCTCCTGGGCTCACTCCCCATACAAGTGGCTGGAACCTGAACCCTTGTTTCAGGGACAGCTTCCAGGGAGCCCCACCCTGGCTCTGTGAGCACAGACCCCTCCTAGAAATGTATAAGCCAGGGTTTGGGCCCAGCTCACATGGAGTTGCTGCCCAGGTACCCAGTGCCACTATGTGTTCATCCCACTGACTCTGGCCAGCCAGTGCTGGCCTGGAAGGACCAGGTCATGGTCCCCACAGTGCCCAACAGTGTCCAGTGTCCATTTCTTCCACCTGAACCCTGCCTGGTGTCACAATGCTCAGCACCACCAACCCTCCTGTGGCAGATGGAGGTTTAGAAATTGCATCCTGAGTTTAGACTTTCTGCCTTCAAATCCCAGCAGGGTGACTGGGTAGATTAATTAACTCTCTTCTGCCCCTATTTCCCTCTCTACAATGGGCATGGGGAGAAGGAAGGAGTGGTGGAAGTGTACCCCAGTGTCCCCAGCATAAAACAGGTCTTCACGCTGTCCCCAGGCCCTAGATGCACTCATCTGCAGGGGACAGAGCTGGAAGTCACTGGCTTCTGTGATTTTGGCAATGACATTGAGAGACGTAAGAGCCCTGAGGTCCCCTTCCCAGACAGTGTGGCTTAGCAATTAAGTGCCCCTCCTACCTGACAGCCAGAGAGCAATCCTCTTTGGGTGTGCAGAGGGGGCTGCAGAGCTCGCTGGCTCTCTGAACTTCAGTTTAATGTCTTTGGCCCAGAATGAATCTGGGCTGTCTTCCCAGCAGGTGCTCTGTAAATACACATCAAAGGGATGGATTGGGAGACTGCCAAGAGGAACATCGGAGCCTTGAGAACAGGGATTCGTTTACCTAAAAAAAGTTTCCTGGGGTGTTCACAGCAACAGCCCCAGATGTGCACATTTGCTGCTCTCTTCCCTCCTCCCTCTGACCTAGTGACCCCGACATCTTGGTGGGTGTTGATATCTGCACCAGAGACCCCAAAGTCACCATAACTCATTTCTCTCCATGTCAGGTTAGGAATCTTGGCCCATTTATTCTCTGATTATGCTAATTAGCCAGTTTTTGTTAAAAAAGGAGATGATTATTACCTTCAGTTTGACAGTTTTGAACTCCATTAGCAGTCACAGCTGCCAGCATCATGGGGCTGATTAGTTACCCCGGATTGCTGTGAGAAAGACAATTACCACCAGCAGTAGAGAGACAGGAGGTGACAGGGTCACAGAGCCTGGGGAGGTGAGGCCATAGGCAGTGGGGTCACAGAGCCTGACCCCGGCATGGGCAAAGGCAGTTGCAGTGTCGGGGAGGGGAGAGGCCACTGGAGGTGGTGATGCTTGTGATCCTAGTACTCTGGGAGGCTGAAGCAGGACAAACTCAGGTTTGAGACAAGCCTAGCCAACACTGACATAGTGAGACCTTGTCTTTGGATTGAAAAGTTTTAAAAAGCACTGGGACTTTAGCTCAACGCAAAGGCCCTGGGTACAAAAGTTTCAATCCTCAGTAATAAAACAAAAAACAATCAAACACACAAAAACGAGGTCAATGATAGGCAATTCAGAGAGGGTGGCCACTGTAGCCATCAGAGGGGACGAGATGGCAGGAAAGCCATCCTCTCCTGCTCCTCCATGGCTCAGGGAGAGCAGGACCCAGCTGGAGCCCAGGGCCCTTAATGTCGCTCTCCGTGGTCCTGAAACTCCACTGGGCACCTGGGACCTTTTCTTTCCCTTCATTCCTGATTCTAGCTTAGACACTCACAGCCGGCTATCCCCATAGCTCATAGTGTTTCTTTCTCTTGTGCTTCGGACTACATCTTTTATCCCTAGATAAGCACTTTGTCGTTTTCATTCTGTTACTGAAGTTAGCCCATGACGTGAATGGCTCCTGGGGAGTGAGTCGTAGTCCTTTGACAGCTCGGTAATGCATCTCATTAGTATATGCTCTATTTTTGTCTCAGGGAGCTGGGGAGGGTGGGGGTGCTGTAGCCACCTTCCTCGGTTTTTGCTTGTGGACAGTGGGTGCACTTGGGAGGTGTGGGTGAGGTGTTGGGGTGTGGCTTTCCACCTTGGGGGGGGGGGTCAGGGATGTGGGGCTGAGCAGTGCCAGGGAGGAGAAGGTGGGAGCTGGGCTTGCTATCTCTGGCAACTGCCTCTTGCTATCTTGGCATAAACCTGTCCTTCTAGATCCATGTTCTAGATGCCAGGGACCAGGTTGAAAGTCTAACACTTGCGCTTGCCTTGACCCCTGTAGCCTGGAGAACTCAGTGGCCCCGCTTAACAGATGAGATTATTAAGACTTAGGGACATCCAAGCCCCTGTGCCAAGGTTAGTGAGTGTGGATCCAGGATTGGAATTTCAGAGTCTCCATGAGCCCTCCCTGCCTTGCCCCTTCACCCTCTCTATACTATGGGCTCCAACTCTCCACCCATGGCCACAGTAGGAGCAGAGAAGGCACTGGGACCAGGCACTGAGCTCCTTTCCTGCACCTCCCCCTGCTCTCTGCCTCTGAGAGTGCCCCTGCCCCTGTCTGCCTACCCCAGGGGACACTGTTCCAGGCCCTCAGGGCTTAAAGGGTACCTAAGATTCCCCTGCATGTCCCTGGCTGTGCTGAGAGCCCCTGGGCCACACCTGAATGCCATGGGTCATAGAGTTGGCCTGTGCATGGCTTAGTGGCCTCCCGTGGTTTAGGTCTTGGATGAACACACACAGGGAATAAGCACTGTGAGCTGGTTTGTGGAGAGACATGGGCCCTGGGCCCTGGGTTGGGCAAGCTTGTGGATGAGGGAGAGGTCTAGACTGACAGTAGGAGGACATGGCCACAAGGCTACATCCTTCCATTCCCTACTCAGCTTCTACCACCCATAGCCAAACAAATTCCACCTTCTTATGGAGACATTGAAGGGTAAAGACCCATAGCACAGCCCAGACTAGAATCAGAGTCGATGCCCCTGTCAGACTCAGAGCTACGTAGAGCTCACAGGGGAGGGTGTCATGTGAGAGGTGAGGCCCAGGTTGAGAGCTGGGGAGAGGGCAAACCTAATGCAGAAGTGTGGGGTCCAGAGGTTGCTGGATTCTGAGATGTGCATAGTGAGGTTTCAGTGAGCCCGGTGGGATGTGGAAACTACCCCCAGCCTGCCTGTGATCATGACCTGGCAATGTGGCCAGGCAACAGAGGGGGCTGAGGTGTCAGGTACAGCCCCAGGACTTCTGCCATCAACAGCTGCTTTTAGGTCACTGTGAGAGTTTGGCTCGGCTGAGTCCCTGCCTGGCAGGACTGCTCGCGTGGGTTCTGATGGCAAGTGACACTCACTCTAGGCACCTTACAGAGATGAACTCCTGGTGGCACTCCACAGGGCCCTATAAGGTTGGGACTGTGCTGGTTTGGATGTGTGTGTGTGTTCCCATGGGCTTGTGGGCTGCTAGGACAGGAAGAGGTGGGGCCTGGTGGGAGGCTATGTTGTTCCTAGAGACATCACACATGGAAAGTCAATTTCCAAGAGAAGGGGCTGTTAACTCACATGTGGCTCACCACTGCCATTTTCCAAACCTAGGAGGAGTTCAAAGGGTCTGAACTCAGGTACTCCCAAGGAGGTCTGTGAGATGAACATGTCCACAGCATCACTAGGTGTCGGGGAGAAGGGGGTTTCTCTGTCCCCACAGGCCTCTCCTGGATACACCCCCTGCATACCCCTCTAACTGCCTGCCCAGGCTTGAATCTCAGTGGGACCTTGATGTCCTTCCCAGAACTGGCACAAAAAGAGGCTCACCCCAGGAGATGGGCACAGAAGCTCTGGAGAGGTGGCCATGGTGACATGATTTCAAGTAGCTGTGTAGCTCAAAGCCGCAGAGATTGGGGGAGCTGCCAAGCCTCCAGTGCATGGATGCCTCTGATACCCATTCTAGGAAGCCGAGGTCATTCTGAGGGTGGTGCTGAGGCTAATCAAGTGGGGGAGATGCAGTGGTTGAGTCAGCAGGTGCCTCCTGAAATTGGGGTATAGCACCTCTTAAGCCCCCTATTAAGCTGAGGGACTGGCTGGAGCCAGGTGCTCCCAGAGGGATCCTGGAGTGTGTACCTGACCATCTATCCCTTGGTGAAGTCCCTGGGCCTAGAGACTGCATGTCCTTCCCTCGCTAGATCCTGGTGCCCTGTACTCTGTTACATGCTCAGTAAGTACCTAGTGAGTCCATTGCCCCATCACTGTTCCTGGCACCATCACTGATTCCTGGCACCAGCCATGTTTGCTCCCATGAGGTCTAGCTACGATCATCACTGCAGCTGAAAGCCTGGGAGGTGATACACCTTTTTCCAGGTAAGGAAACCAAGTCTGGGAGAAGTGAATCTCTTGTGTCAAGTCATAGCTGGGAGAGGCAGAGCCAGGATTCCAGTGTGGCCCTACTGACACCCAAGCCTGGCTCTCAGCCTCTGTCCCCTGGGCTCTTTCACTCCCAGTTCCTGGTGCCTCTCATTGCAAGCCCTGCTTCCCCTAGGGGTTGGCAGGGTCATAGGGATGGCTTCCACCTTGTCCTGCTTTCCCAACAGCCAATTTATTGTGTTGCAATCAGCTCCTAAGAATGGTGGTGGGTATGAGAGCCTGGTGGCCATAGAAGCCACATGGTGCTGCTGGAAACTTGCATCACTTTCCCCACTGCACTGCTGCCCTGTCACCCAGCTCCTCCAAATAGAGTCTGCTCAAGTGGGGACAAGCCCTGCTGGGTCAGCAGGTCTGTGGTCCCCTCCCCACACATCAGGCAGGAAGTGGAGGCAGATGTGCGGCGCCTGCGACTCCCTGTGGGCAGCAGCAGCTGGAAATGGCAGAAGGCAGGGCCACATGGACCCACTTTGGGCTCCTTTCCTCTCTCACAGGCCTCCCAACCTGCCTGCCCCCACCTCTTCCAGGAGGACTGTGAGTTCAGCCTCCACCCATGGGGGCTGGGCACCCTGGGGTCCTTTTCCCTTTCCCCTGCTTACTGGAGGAAGTATAGGCTCAGGTCCTTCATTGCGGTCCAGCAGATCTGCCTAAGAGCCCACTGTGTCCATCTGGGCAGGAGCAGGGAGCCAGTGTCACTGGGATTGTTGACAGCCATTACTGGTCTAAGCCTCTGGAAGAGGGGTGCACCTTGAGGACAGCTGTGGGAAACCCTGTCATTGATGACTTCATTACAGTGTCCATCCACTGTAATGGATGGATGGAGGGATTGGAGCTGCAGTCAATTTCCCCACAAAGTTGACGAGGCTCAGAAAGGCTACAAACTTGCTCAGGGTCACACAGCACATCTGCCGGGAGGTAAACCCATGGCTTTCTGCTGCTAGGTTCCCAGTGGCCTCCTCTGGCTCCCTCTGTCTTGTGTCTCATTCTAGTCCCAGTCTAGAGGAAGCATGCTATAACACCAGAATTTCTTGGTGGTTTCTGCACTGGCAGGTCAGGGATGGAGCCTGGGAATTGGGCATTCTTTTAGAAGTTTCTGGTGGGATCAGGAGACCCATTTTAAGGAGGAACCCAGCCTGAATGTGGAAGGTCAGTTCTGAGTGGGGGTTCCTGCTAGCCAGGACCTGGGGTCCATCTGTCCCTGCCTCCGTGTAAAGGTTAGAGAATTAAACACTGACATCCTGGAACCCTGGGGTACCCATCCAGGCCTCGTGGAAGCTGCCAAGATCTCAGGGGACCCCTGCCTGGGCCTGGGATGCCAGAGCAGCCACCGTGATGAAATGTTTTTGCAGCTGGTGCTTTGAACACTTAGCTGAGGCCCCAGGCGGCCAGAGGACTCAGCCCTGGGACCAGGGTCATAGTGTCTTTCTGGGAAGGGACAGCTTGGGGGTAGTGAGGCCCCATACATGATAGGCCTGAAACAAGCTGCAGGAGTGACTCTGGATACTCCAGGAGGAAATTCTCTCCTCCATGACTATTTCCTCCCAGATTCTGCCCTAGCCAGGGCCACTACTGCCCCGGGGTGGGCACACCTCTCCAACCTGCTGCCCTTCTTTCCACACTCCAGATTTATGTACAGCACTAGCACACATTGTCACAGTCATGCAGTCACTGCTGGTGCTCTTTCTTCTCTGCCCATCCCAGTGTTACATTCTGTGCCGGGGACTGCTCCACAGCAAGGCTGTGATCGGGACCCATGGCAAGCCCTGCTTCTCTCAGGGGACAGCACAACGGCTCCTGGCTCACTGCCACTTCTGGATCCTTTGAAAACAGAGGATCAAAGAGGACTGACACAGCCACAGTGGAAAGGGGATTCCAGCCTGGCTCTGCTGGGAATGTCCAAGGTCATCAAGCAGAGGTCTAGGGCTGTGACAAGGTCCCTCTGCAAAGGCAGGACAAAGCAGGCCACTGGGAGGGACTGGGCACAGGGGCTCCCAAGGCCAGGCAGGAACCCATTTTCCTGGGTTCCTCAGGACCCTGCATGCTGACTGGACATGCTAGACATGTCTTAGAACCTGAAGAGCTGGCTATGGGTGGCTCCTGGCACCTGCTGCTCTTCTAAGCTGTGGTGTCCACAGGCCTGGACACTGTCCCCGGTCCTCTCTGAAGTTCCAAGGCTATCACCTGCACTCCTGGGCTGGGTTGGTAATGATCCATTTGAGATAAAAACTGAACACCCTGGCAACACTTCAGGGGAGAAAAAATTGAATACTCAGCCAGGTAAATAGGTAAAGCAGACTCAGCATGTGTGTGTGTGGGCACACATGCACACGTACTCACAGGGATATAGCGTGTGTGTGCATGGATGTGCAAGTGCTCCTTCATGCACCTTTTTTTACACACTTCATATTGCAGTGCCCTCCCTATCTAGAGTCCTTACAGGAACTCCTGGATGCCTTCCTCCTCTGAGCTTGCCTCTGGCTTTTCTCCTGGTGTACATAATGTCATGGTGCTCTTCCTGACCCAGGTAGAGACCAGAAAGTCTCACCACATCTGGCTGCATCTGGTGGAGGCCTTGGGACTAAACCCTATACACTCCAAATGGCAGAGTCTATGTATTCTACACTGGGCATGGGCCTTGGTGACACTGGGCCAATGCTGTGTGTCCCTGGAGTTGAACCTAAAACCAGGTCATCAAGCTTCCTGGGTCTGGCCTTGCTGAACATGGTGAGACCTGGGCTCCTGCCCCAAGCAGTGGTTTCTCTGCCTGTTCTTGGGTCTAGGGTCTGGGCAGTGGTCAGCATGGTCAGCATGGGTCACCCCAGTCTGTCACTGGGGTGGTTGTGGAGATATTGGTGTGAGGGTCCTGAGGGCCTTGAGCCCACTCCTGCCACTGAGGGTTATGGCCCTGATGTCCCCTGTACTCCAAGTATGAGGCCAGAACAAGGCCTGTCCTGACTGTCATGGGTCCTGAGCACCCCTGAAGACTCCCTAAGTTCTCAGCATGGTCCACAAAGGAGACTTGCCCATGGTCACAGTCAGTATTTGAACCCAGGCCTGTTTAAGTCCAGGTGTTGTAGCTCAAGCAAGCACAGGAGAGAGGGGTGGTTAGATAGAAGAGGGGTGCACACAGACCAGAAAGGTGGAGGAGACAGAGGAGGGGGCAAAGGGAGAGAAGGGAGGTGAGGAGGCTAGAGAGAGCAGGGTATGGGAGCAGAGTGGTGGAGCTGACCTGTGCTTGCTGAGCCACTATCCTCCTTCCCACCACTGCCTAGACACTGGGCCCGAGGGAAAGTGCAGTGAGAACCCCAGGACTGAGCTGGAGTGTGAAGCCCTGAGAACGGAGGATGGGCCACGAAACAGGCCACATGGATTCAGGGGATGAAGATCACATTCCTGGACCCAGGACTGTCCCAGGCAGGGAGAGAGACCTAGAGGTCAGGCATTGCCACCATGAGCTCCTCCCACACAGATGAGCAAGAAGTGTCTTGCATCCCTCTTGGCACAGGGAGCTTACCCTCTCCTACGCCGCGCAGCTCAGCCCTTCTCAGGGTGGTTCCTGGACATGCATGTGAGCTCTGTCTCATCAAGGTAACCAGAGGGAGGAGAGGAGGTGCTCTAACCAGAAAGAAAGCAATACAGGGGCTCTCAGCAGACAGCACAGGATAAGCTGGGATCTGAGGTGACCTCAGGGTGCTGCAAGGGGTGGCGGGGGACATCACCTCAGAGCCTTGCAGGATGTAGTCCTGGGAGCAATGGGAGCCATGCATGATTTCATCTTGGGAAAGAGGTGGTGTACTGACCTGCATTTCACCATCTTGATCTACTGGGTAGGAAGTGGGTCACACAGGGCCAGAGTACAGTGGGGCGCCTCCAGGGAGGCTTGGTGGGGGTGCAGAAGGCCCTGCAGATGGTCACAGCTGTCAGGGTGCAGCCCAGGGTAGGATCAACTGACATCTGGGCTTCTGGCTTGGGGATCAGGATGGCATGTTGGATGGAGGCAACTCTCAGTGGGCACCACTGACCTCTGGTGTCCTCTGTCACCTAGGCAGGGTTTTAATGTACTGACCCTGGAGAGCGCAGAGGGTTGTTTTCACAGCTCCAAGAATGGCACCCAGAATCTGCAATTCAAAAATGTGACTCTTGATTATTCCGAGAGTTCAGTATGTCCTCAATAGTGTGGGCCCTTTAGGTCACCTCTGCCAGTCTTGAGGCACCAGATGCAGGTCTCGATGTGCCCCAGGTCAGTGTCACATGCTCCAGTAAAAAAAGGTTTAATTATCAAAGCTCAGTGCCACCTTCTTCCTGCCCAGGGCAGCCTCAGGCACACAGCCTGAGTGTGCATGTGCACATGGGTGTAGCCAAGCATGTGCATGATGGGCCTCCGGAAGAGCCTCCTTCTGGCTAGTGGCCCCACACTGAGTGTAAAGGCCACCATTCCAGCCATCTTTCCCAGGAATGGGGGAAATGTGTTCCCTCCTTTTCCAAATCTGGGATGATTTTGCAGAGGAGATAGACTCAGGAGAAGGGAAGTGACCTCTCAAATCCCATAGGGAGGTGGAGGCTGGACAGGCTCCAGCCAGGTGCGCCACCTGCTGGCCTAGCCACCCCGGGTGGGGTGGGGGCTGCAGTGGGGGAGCTGGAGTCCACATTCCCCTCACCCCCAACCAGTGAGGGGGGTGGGCAATGCGCTTGCCTAATCAAGGCGCAATCAGCGCTAATCAGCGTGTTCTTGAAATAGACCCAACTGGATGGGGATGCAGCCGCCGCCTGGGTTTGTATAGCAGCAATCAGAGGGAGGCAATTTTAGATCTGCGGGAACAACAGCTCTTTGTCCGCAGGCACGGGGCCTCTGCCGAGCTCTGCTCTGCAGAGCCTGCAGTTGAGATGAGCCCCCCTCTCCTCAGCCTGCAGCTGCCTGGCCTGGGAAGGGGGGCATTGAAGCAATGGGCCCAGCTGCTAGGAGTGCAACCCACACTCTCCACACCTTGGCTGAGCACCTACTGTGTGCTCTGTGCATGGACAGCTGCTGCTTCTGCGAGGAGGGGCTCTGTTCTGCAGGTGGAGGCTGGGGGGAGGGTTGCAGGGTCTCTTGTCCAGGACTGGGAACCTGGTTTCTCTGGCTCTGAAACTGTGTCTTCCTCACTTGAGGGGCCATCAAGCCCTATGAGACGTAGTCCTTGTGTTAACCCAAGCCAACAACACCTGCCCCGTGGGTACCCAGATCTTGCACAATCATGATGCCTGAGAATTATCAGCTCCAATTTGCAGATGAGGCAAAGTGAGGGTTGCCAGGTGCAGGGATCCACTCAGGTCACCAGGACACAGCTGGGGAGTATGCAAGTCTGCGGAGCTCAAAGAGGAAGGGTGGTGAGACTGAGGGATGGGAGCTCAGGGTGGGGAGGTTTCAGAATCTGTGCAGAATCGGGCTGTCTCCTATCCGGCTGTCTGGGGCAGACCCCTCACTTCTCTCCTATGATGCAGCAGCTTCTTCCCCCGAGGCCCCCACTACAGCTGGAGGAGTCTTGTTAAAGCAGAAAATGGCACATACTCCCTTCTGCACAAAATCTCACAGGGGTTCTGGCTCTCCTCTTGCATGTCTGCACTGATTCCCGAGGCCCTTCTCTATCTGCCCACCACTATCCTCTCCTTACCATCTACTGTTTTCCCTGGCCCACTCTGTGTTAAAGTTGTCCTGAACTCCTGGTTGCCCGCTGGGCACTGCAGAGCAGACCCCAGGACTATTGAATGTACTGCTCTGCTGCCTGGAACACACTTTCGCACACAGCCAAAGCTCCTGTCCTGCCTCCTCAGGAAGAGCTTTCTGGACCAGCCACCCCTTCCCTACTCCCTGGCCTCTCTGTCTCAATTCACCGCTTCATCTTAGCCAGGCCTTCATCACCCAAGATGCAGGCAGGCAGGGCCCAGTGATGCCAAATCATTCTCTTCTGGAGGGAGGGACTCTCTGGGTGGTGAGGTTGTTTATGGTGACAGGAGAACAGCCTAGTGGGGTGGAGGCTGGACGAGGTCAATCCAACTGGAACAGTAGAGCTGGAGGTGCCTGGAGGTGCACCCTGGAGCAGAGATGGAGATGGTGGGGCCTAGGCCAGAGGAACGAGCACACCTGTTTCCCCATCTATCTGTTCTCCCTCCTATGGGAGGCCAGCAAGGCCAATCAAGGACTGTAGGGATGGCTACCCCCTCTCTCCTCCTGCAAAGCTGCCCTGAGAACCAGAAGCTGGCAGCTACAGACCTGTCTTGGGGCTGCAGGAGTTCCCATGGCCCAGGACCCCAATTCCTGCTCTTCTTTCTCTCCAGCTCCCTGGAGGCTGGAGTCTCCATTGTGGAGCCTCCCTTCTCCTTTTTGCCCCCTCTCCCCTCTGCTGGTGATCCTAGGAGAATTCTTTGTCCTTCCCCCAGCCTTCATTTGCCACCAACCTCTTCATGGCCAAGACAGGTTTTCTGTTTTGCTTTGTTTTGTTTTTAAATTGTTTCATTGAATTGGTGTTTGGGGTATAAAAGCCATCGATGTTCTTTGTTAAGAGAAGTAATTGGTGGCACAAAAGAAAAAGGATGAAAAGCAGCCCAAATCGTCTCCCTTCACCTCCGTTTCAGGGCCAGCCCAGCTCATCTTCTTGGCGGCATATAGCTCTGTGGTTTCAGGAAGGGCTGGAGCTCAAGCAGGCAGGGAGGAGGCCAGAGCAGGCCCGGACATAGCCCCTGCCTAGGTCTTTGTGCTTCTGGGTTCTCTTCCCCAGTATACAAGCTTGAACAGGAACATCTTTCCCACGAGCACCTTTCCACTCATTGGGAGCTCAACAGAGTACGGGCCATGCAGCCAGGACTCCACTGAATCCTAATAGCAGGCAGAGATCCTGTGACCGACTCTGCTGCACAGACAAGGAAGCTGAGGCCCCACAACTTTGTCCAAGTTACAGCAAATTGGGAACTAGGACACAGGTCCATTGACACTGGTTGGGGGGTCTTTGATGACTGTGGTGAGAAGTGACAAATAAGAAGCAGACCTCCCTGTCTGTGGGGCACTTGGCACACAGCTTACCTCATTTAATCCTCTCAGCATCCCTACTAATTGTACAGTGTCCCTTGGTACAGATGAAGAAACGAATCAGAGAGGTGAAGTCATCTGCCCAGGGCCACACAGCCAGGGCGTAGGAAGTTAGAAACTGAGCACAGGTGTGTCTGGCTTTGGGATCAGGACAAATCACACCCTTTGGTCAACAGCAAACTTTCTATTCCTGTCCAGGCCTCCTAGATGGGACATAGAGACCCTCCTGTGTGGGTCCGGCTCAAATTAGACCTCCGGAGCCTGGATTTAGTGACAGCGCCACCTGGTGGTCTATTTGCTGCCCCCGCCTTAAGAGTCTGGATAGGATTCAAGGGCAGAGATATGGAGGAGCCTGAGACTGGCATCCAGAAGAAAACCAGCGCTGCAGGGCTGACAGGCCAGCTTGGAGCCCCAGCGAGGCGCTCTGCCCCTGCTTTTGAGCCTGCAGCACACCTGCAGGGTGAAGCCTGCAGCGCAGTCACAGGCCGTGATGTTCCAGGTGATCAGCAGGACCCTTGCCTACACCCCAATGTTCTGCCCTTCTCTGCTCCCCCTGAGGGTGCCCCAGAGATCAGCTCAGTGTCCTCTGTGGGGCTCCCCTAAATAGCCCACCTTGGGGGCCCCTGGGCCTCCATCTAGGCTGGGTGAGTGTGGAAAGTCTCCGGAGGCGGGAAAAGAAAGCAAGCTCCAGGATACAGAAGTTGAGTATTGTCAGATCAGGTGGGAGCATCCAGAAAAGGCAGGCCTCCACCTGCCCAGGAAGGTGAAGGTCATGGCTGAGCCACATGCCACATTCTTTAGCATCATTCTGACTGGGCCTTGGCATTTTGCTGGTTGAGCACTGCCCTGTTGGTCCCCATCCATTTCCAAGTGCCCCTAGGGCACCCCCCTCTTCAGCCCTCCTCAAGGGTTCACTCGGCAGGCTGCTCTTCTGGGGCAGGGACCATCACCACAAAGCCACCCCATGTGCCCTAGAACTGCAGGTGGCAGCGGTGCCCCGATAGTGAACAAGTACCCAGTCATTTTCTTAACTTCAGTGGCTTCAGCCACTCCTAAAGCTCTGCATTGATCCCTTATTATCCCCCATAGCTCCCACACCCGCTGGCCACACACCCATAGACCTCACATACTTAGGTGACCCCTGGCTCCCCAGGATCTTAACACCGCTTTGTAGGTCACTGGAATCCTGGGGGTACATGCTACCCTCAGTGCCTCACATTGGCCATGCCCATCTCCTTCAGTGGCCTCCAGTGGCCCCTGTCACTTCTGGGAAATTACAGGATTTGGGGAGGTGTCCTGTGTTTCCAAAGGAGTTTCCTGAGCCTCCCTACCCTACCCTCTACCACTGTTGCCTCTCTGTGGTGTGGATGGTCTCCTGTGACTCCAGAGGTGGCCCAGTCAGCAGGTGATACATCACCAATGGGCATGGTGTCCATGAGGATTCTGGTGACCCTCACCTTTAAGAGGAGCAGTGTAAGTGACTGCAAGGCAGGAATAAGGCTTTTGTTTCCAGTTTACAATGTTGACCTCCTCCCATGCCATGGTTCTTTGAACTGTGACTTCTTAGGCTGGCTCTGAGGTGGTAGCGCAGGTGACTCTGAGCACAACAGGTGACCTCACCTCAGCCTATGGACCTGAGGCTCCTCATGGTGACTCCAGCTCCCAGGCTAACAGGAAGCTCTGGAAGTAAGGCGTGTTGCTCTTTAGGCTCTCTACAAAGTGGGCCTTCTTCAAAGGTGAAGCGTGAGCCAGGTGAGGTAGCACTCACCTGCAATCCCAGCACCCTGGAAGGCTCAAGCAGGAGGATTTCCAAGTCTAAGCACAGACCAGCAACTTATCAATTTAGTGAGAACCTACCTCAAAAAAAAAAAAAATCAGAAGTGGCCAAGGATGTAGCTTAGTATGAAGGCCTCTGGTTCAATCTCCAGTACAAAAATAAGGGAAGGAATGGGGAGAAGTTGCTAGTTTGTCTACAAATACTGTCTCTGCTGGGTCAAGAGTGCTGAGATGAGAAAACACTTGTTATTTTTTCGTTGGTTGCTTTGAGATAGGGTCTATGTAGTTCAGGTTGGTCCTGAACTCACTGTGCAGCCCAGGATGCTGGCTTCAAGTTGCCAGCGATCCTCATGCTTCAGCCTCCTGAGTGCTGAGATTACAGGAATGTGCCTCCATATGCAGCAGAGAGAGCACTTGTGTTTTATCAGCCTGAGACGGTGCAGAGAGTGTGAGGTGGCAGCATGCTAGAGTCCTGAGGGAATACTAGGTCAGCTCTCTGCTCTCCTGCGGTCTCTTTTTCTCACTGTTACATCTGTGGCTAAGCTCAAGCCCAGGGATACCAAGGGGGCTGGGGACAGGAAAATAACAGAGGCTCCTTCCCACCACCCTTCCCACCCAGAGGGTGTGGATGCCTCTAACAAAGAAGGACAGGAAGGGCTGAAGGAAGCGATGCCCCACTGCCTCCATATCCTAGTCCTGGGGCTAGGCAGGGAGAATGGGGCTGCAGGAAAGGCCAGCTGAGCACGTGAAGGGGCCCAAGAGTCCAGCATGAGTACCTCTCCAGCACAAAGTGCCTGCTCTCTGGTGCTTGCTCCTCTCCACCACCCTACAGGAAAGCCACTGAAGACCGAACAGGGAATCCTAAACCCCACTTCTAAAGATTTTCTTCTACTGTTTAGTTGATATGTCTAATAGAACCAGGATGTAGAGCCATACTTGGCCAGGAGGGGTTGCTAGCACACACTGCAGCCAGCTGCTTTACCAGATAAATTAGTTCCTCTCTTTATCAATTCTGTATGTTCAAAGATATGTAAATTAGGTTTCCTAGTGTTATAATTTATATCTCAATGTCCCCCCCCCAAAACCTCATGCACTCGTAAGTGGAGCTTTTGGGAGGTGATTGGATCATGGGGGTGTGATAATCAGCAATGGATTAGTCCACTGATGAGTTTGCAGCTAAATATGCTATTGGGAGCTGAAGCCTGGTGGAAGTAGATTGGGGCTGTGGCTGGGAAGATCTACTTCCCTCTCTCCTGCCTTGAGTTTTTTTTCTTCCCTCTCTCTGCTTCCTGTCTGCCATCCTACAAGGAACTTCCTCTGCCCTGGAGCCAGATGACTATGGGCTAAAACCTCCACAAACAGTGAGTCAAAGTAAACCTTTGCTCCTCAGAGTTGTGGGTGTCAGGGATTGTGTCCGAGAGACAAGAAAGTAACAAAGACAGATTTTGGGACCAGGAGTGGAGGCATGGCTGTGAGGTGCTACCTGGCCACGTGGTTCAAAAGCCTTTGGAACTCATTTGAGGCAGGAGTTTGGAAAGGTTTAGAAATGCCAGCTGGAGAAGCAGCCCTAGAAGGCTCTGAGCTGAGCTTGATGGAGGATTCTTGTCAAAGACCAGAAGACTGAAATGCTGTCAGTAACGCAGTCAGAAAAGAATAAGGTCAAAATCTCTCAGTTGGTAAAAGGACAGCACTGACATTTGGCCTCCAGGCCGATGTGTTGTGCTCTGGGGAAAAAATTGTCTGTATTTTCTCATTCCCTGAGACTTTGAGGGAAAATGAGAGTAAGAAGACCAAATTAGGTAGTTGTACAGAAGAAAGGTTGTGAGAACTGTGGGGCCAGAGAGGCCCTCACTCCAGATTTCAGAAGGCCTTGGAGGCCAGACAGTGTGCCTCTGTGAGGGCAGTATGTGAAGCTGTAAGTGTGAAAGTGAAGGTGAAGGTAGAGACTCCAGAGTGTTAGAGAAACCAAGAATTGGAATATCTGAGGAAGACTGCAAGGAGGGAGCACAGCCAGCCCAAGACAGAGGCCATGAGGGCTACCACCACTGGGAGCGCTGTGGGGGCAGAGCTGCCCAAGTCTTCTGGGGTACACATCTTTCCAGGTCTGGGCACAGAACCATAGGATTTTAATATTTACCCTGTTGGATTTTGGTTTTGCTTTAGTACTACTCTTTTTATATCTACTTCTTCCTTTTGGAATGGAAATGTTTATCCTATGCCATTGTACATTGGAAAAATTAAACTTTGATTTTTACAGGGGTTCATAACTAAAAGTTTGCCTTAAATCTTAGGGGAGACTCTGGACTAGGATTTTTCAGCAATGCTGAAACTGTTAAGACCCTGACAACTCTTAGAGGTGGCCTGAATGTCTTTTGCATATAGGGGTGAACATGAGCCTCTTGGGGCCAGGGCAGAATGCCATGGTTTATATCTAGGTGTCCCCCCTTGCCCAGGAGCATCATGTACTCATACAAGGGGCTCTGCAGAGGTGACTGGATTGCCAGGCTGTGGTACTTAGTGGATAGGTTCACTGATGGGTTTATGGCTAAATACGATGCTGGGAGGTAAAGCTTGGTTGGAGGAGGTGGGACTGAGGGCAAGTCCTGGAAGGGTCTATCTTCTCCCTTCATGCGATGAGTGCTTTCTCCTCTGCCATGCTGCTTTGTCTTGGCGCCTGTGGACTATGGACCGAGGCCTCTTACAAAGAGCCAACATAAATCCTTCCTCCTAGAGTTGTGGGTGTGAGGTATCATGGCTCAGTGATGAGAAAGTAATCACACTTGGGAAAGGGGAGAGCCACAGTCCTGTGGTTTAGGTGCTCCTTGTCTTGCTGCTGGCACCCACCTAATGCGAGGCACATCCGGACATGGAGAGGGGAGGGGGTAGGAGGTGAGAATGCACCAAGCAGTGCCTGTGGCTCCAAAGAACGATGAGGTCCTCAGGGCCCCTAGGTGGATAGAATCTGTGGGACACTTTTCCTGTGAGCAGGTATCACCCCTTCAGGGAGGGAGAGACACCAAGGCAGGTTCTCTGGGCTATGAAAGAGACAGACCTTAAGAGAGGAGCTGACCAGACTGCCCCATGCACTGGCAGGACAACAGTAGCTCTGTGGCTTTGAGTGGCTACCTTGAAATGTCAGGTACAAAGATACAAATTGAGAAATTCTATGATTTGAGTACTATCCCAACCCTCCTAAAGTGGAGACACTATTCTCTCAGCATAATAGTCACTGCTGTGACCGGAGCTCCAGGAACCACATCTTCCAGGACCTTCACAGCCACCCTGCATCCAAGTTGATACCAGGCTGCAGACCCCTTCTTTTTTGGCTGTCCTTGCTCTTCAGACACCAGGTCTGCTATGTGCACAGGAGTGTGAACTTGGTGGCAGCTATTTTTTGCTAGCGGGAGGTGCTACTACTTTCTTCGAGCCCTGGGCATGGGAAGGGTTAAGGTATTGGATCAGGAGACAGGGCCAGGCAGACCTGCATTCTCTGCTGCTGCTGCTGCTGAGCTGTGTGATTGTTGGCAAATTGCTTGGCTTTTCTGTGCCTTCATGTCCCCTACCTGTGGAGTGGGCAAAGCCATGAATAACTTACATGAAAATGCCCACTGTATGACTGTGGTGAGGATGGAAGAGAGTACTTCTGAAAAGCAGCTGGCACATGCGGTATGGGCAGTGAACCTGGGAGGAAGGCAGACGGGCCTTCTGGAACACGCTGCTTCCCTTTGCTCCTAATCTCAATGTGTAGCCAGAATGGTTTTATGGGCAATAAAGAAACTAAAGGAAAATGCAGCACTACTGAGCAGCCATGTGTTGCATTTGTCTACTTCTTTTGTTTTTTAAAAACAAGTAAACAGAACATTGTGTGCCCCAAGGGTCTCCAATAAGAATGTTCGTGATGCAAAACAAGACAACCAGTTTCATTTTTTAATAATACCGTAAATATCTCAGAAAGGATGTATTGTTCCTAACAAATATCAAAAAAGTGATCACAATGATATGGCCCCTGCCCCACATCACCCTCCCCACCCATAGTTACCCGGATCCTAGTAGGAAATTACAAAACACAGAAAAACCCAGCCCCCTCCGCCCTGCCCATGAGTAGGATTAAGAGTGTCAAGTGTTAGGAGCCACGTGTCTGGTGCATGCGTCCCAGTGGCAGACCTCTGGGGACGGTCCGTCTGTCCATCCACCTGTACATACAGGAGCTCGTGGTGGGACTGTAGCAGCAGATCTCCCTCCTTGTAGCGTTCTGGGGGGAGGGTGGCTGAGGACCAACAGGTGCAGAGTGTTGCTCCCAGGTCAGGTGGGATGGTTCAGGAGGCACTGGCCTGTATGTGAGCAGCTGGGTGCAAGAGGGGGCCCAGAATAAGGGGCCCCATCTGCCCTGGGGCACAGGGCCTCCTTGTGAGCAAACTCAAGCTTTAGGAGGTGGCTGGGTGTAGTAGAGAAGAGGGACATTTGAAAACCTTGGGGTTAATGCAACAATGGGTATCCTTTGGAAAAAGCTCACATTTCCATCAAATGGAATTGGGGCCTGTACGGGAAGGGGGAAAAAAGACTGTGCCTTCCTCACCGCCGTATCTTGGAAGGAAACACAGAGGCTTGGAGGCGCAATATAAAGTCCAGTTAACCAGGAAAGGAAACCACTCTTGCCTGAGGCCAGCCCCACCTTCATCTGGCCTGAGACCTGTGCCCCTTATCTCAAGAGCCAGGGGCTCCCCAGTCATCTGGAGAGACAGGAGCTGAGGCTTCTGGCCACTGGTGCAAAGAAGAGGAGAGGGGAGGGAAGCAGCCTCCACACAGTGTCCACCAGGACAAACAAGATGGGGTGGGGGTAGGCAGGGAGCAGCAGGCAGAAGAGGTGGCTCAGGACAGAGAAGGGGCCTGTAGCCTCCCAGCAGCACTCACTCTGGGAGGCTGCAGTAAGGTCTATGCCTCCTGAGCCAGAAGCCACCAAGCTCTTTCCATCATTTTTGCCTAGAATAGATGCGCAGAGGGAAGATCAGACCAGGAGGTGGACAGGAGGAGCCCCTGCTACTGGGCCAGGACAAGGGTAAAGCCAGGGTTAGTACACATATCACCAAGTCATTGAAGGATAAATCAGATTTCCAGGGTGAGAACAGGGGCAGGTGAAGGAACAATGGCCTGTGTGACTTCAGGAATCAAGGTCAACAGCAGTGCTTCAGGAAAGGGAGGCAAGCAGAGAATTTCCCAATTTGGGAGATAGGGAAATTGAAGCCTAGGGAGAGGAAGGGAGTGGCCAAGGTCACTTAGTGGGATTGAGGCAGAGGGCCTGTGACCCAGGAGTCCCCATCTGCTGGGATTTTCTCTGCTCTGCCATGTAACCTTCAGCCTGAAAACCCCACCCCTAAAAGAGGGCAGGTTTAAGAGAGAACCTGGGGATTGGAGGGGACGGCTGCCCAGAGTCAGGGCCAAATGTGGGACAGGAATGGTGGGTGAAGTGACTGACAGAGAACAGTGTTTGTCACTCCCCATCCCACCTGCCCACAGCCCCAGTATAAAAGTTTTACAATATGGCACACTGATCCCTAGGACACACTGATTAAAACCACGGTGGGATGTGAGAGGTGCTAGTCACTGTACAGTATTATCTCGTGGTGGCCGATACTTCCATGGTCACTGAGCAAGGCGGGGACAGGGGCTGTCAGCTGAGTGTACAGTGGCCCATGGAGATTAACATGTTAATATATCCTGTGTACAGAAGCAAAGCCCCTACCATTAGGAGAAGCTCAGGGTCATTTACACATGGGCAGGGAAGGAGGAGAAATGAGGTGGTAGGCAGACAGCCAGACTCAGAAGTGTGTCTCCTTCTCTGTGATGGCCGCGATGCTGCCGTCACCCTTGAGCTTGGCATCACAGTCATTAACTGTCACCGTCCGTGGGCCTGCCCCAAGCTTGCCCCGCATTTTCAGATCTGCACTGGGTACTGTCAACTTCCGGAATTTCTAGATGTTGGAGAGAAGATCTGTCTCAGGGGGCTGACATGGCCTAGGGGTCAGCCTTGGCCTTGCCAGCACACAGGTGGGTGCCTCAATGCTGTGGATCCATCAGCCTGAGGCCCAGGCCCTGGTTCTGCCACAGTGCTCTGTTGAGGATGATGCACTGGCTTCCATGGGCCTCAGTTCCCTTCTCTGGAGAATGGGCACAGCAGAGGTCCCTGTTCCTGATGTTAGTGAGTAGAAAGGAGATGAAGGTACGTAGAAGTGCATGGCCTTCTGGGTTGCCTCAAGCAGGTGACTGGAATCTAAGAACCAGAATCAGACCCCACTACCTGGTCCCTGCCCTTTGGCAGGAGTTAAGAAGATGGGGTTTAAATTGCTTCTCAGCCACTGGCTAGTTGTGCCAGCCAAGTGTTATAGTGAATATAAACAATGTCCTCCAAAGGCTCTTGTGGTCAAAGTTGGAACTTTTGGGAAATAATTGGATCATAAGGATGTTATACTTACCATTGGATTCATTGATGAATTTAGTCGCCAAATGTGCTGTTAGGCATGGGGTCTGGTTGCTGTGAGGTCACTGGGATGTGACCTAAAAGGGTATATTCCTTTCCCCAGTTCCTCCCTTCCCTCTTGGCTTTGGATGAACAGCTTTCCTCTACCATGCCCTTCTACCATGCATTTCTGCCTTGGAGCCAGCCAACTAATGAATCCACTAGAAGCTGTGAGACAAATAACCTTCTCCTTTAAGTTGTGAGTGTTGGGTATTGTGTTCCAATGATGGGAAAATGACTAACACAGAAATTAGTACCAGGAGTGGGGTCATTTATATGTCTGTACTTAATGATGTGATTCAGAGCAAGAGTTTGAAAAGATTTGGAGATGTCAGCTAGAGAAGTCTTAGAATGCTATGCAATCAGAGTAAGCAGAGACTGACGTGAAATTTTGGTCAGAGTTCAGAAAAACAGATCCTGACGGGAGTGCAGATAATACAGATTCGGCTCAGGAGGTTTTGATTGAGAGCAATGACTATGTTGATAGTTGGGCTACAGGCCATGTGTTACACTCTGGGAGAAAATGTGTCTACATTATATTTATGTTTGAGGACTTTGTGGTAGACTAAAGTTAAAAGTAGTAGACTAATTTGGCAGAGAAAATTTCAAGGCAGCCCAACATTCAAGCAGTGGCCCAGGTACTGCTAATTGCTTTTAACCAGATCTACAGTGAGAACCAGGAACAAAAATCAGATGTATAAATTCTGTAGTTTCATCAGAAAGGAAGTGCCTACAAAGTAGGGCTTTTGAAAAGCATGTTGTTAAAAAGGTCAGTATTAGAATGAAGTCAAATACTTTGCATCAGAATGATAGAAAAAATAGCTTGGTGGCATCTCAGGAATCAACAAAAACCCACCATTCACAAGCTCAAGAGTACAGAATTATAAAGATTTCATTTGAGAAAAGAACCTCTAGACTCCCTGCTTGAGAAGGGCTGCCTGGGTAGCTTGTTCCTTTGGATTAAGTTCACAGTTCTCAGCCATACAGGCACTAGCAGCCCTCCATGTCAGCAATGCAAGGAGGCCTGGTTACTGCTCAAGCTGGCAGCAGATCTTTTATGTGGTTCTTCTTTTATAGGAATACAGAATGTAAGATTTATGGGGTCATGGTGACTTCCATCCAGACACTAGAGGAAGTCCTAGGAGGCCAAGCAATGTGCCCCTGAGAGGGCAGTGTGTGAAAATTGTGAGAGTGAAGTTACATGTGCAGTGGTTATCCCAAGAAGCTGAAGATGCAAGGAATGCAGACTGTCTGCTGAAGAAAACTGCAAGAAGTGTCACTCAAGCTCTTTGGGGCTTGTGTCTCACCACAACCTGCCCCAGACACTGGGACACAGAGCTATAGGATTTAATATTTGCCCTTCTGGGTTTCAGTCTTTTGGTTCAATTTCTTTCTATTCCCCTATTCCTCTCTTTTGAGATGGAAATCATTTCCCTTTTTTTAAATTGTATGTTGGAAGTATTTAACTTTCTTTTCAATTTTTCATAGGAATGTATGAGCTTGGCTTGAGTCTCAGAGGAGACTTTGAACTTGGACTTTTCAGCAATGCTGGAATTAAGGTTTTGGCAATTCTTAGAGATGGGCCAAATGTATTTTGCACAATGAGATAGACATGAATCTTTCTGGGGTCAGGGGAAAAATGTGATGGTTTAGATTTAAAATGTTCCCCCAAAGTCTCAAGTGTTTGAATGGTAATTGGATTGTGAAGTGCTATATTCATCAGTGAATTCATTCATTCATTGATGGGTTCATGACTCAGTGAGCTATTAGGAGGTTGGGCCTTGTTGGAGTTGGTCACTGAAGGTGTGGCCTGAAGGGCATGTTCTTCTCCCCAGCTCCTCCCTTCTCTCTCTGCTTTCTGACTGCCATGAGATGAGTAGCTTCCCTCTGCCAGAGCCTTGCACCATACCTTTCTGCCTTGGAGGTAGCCAGCTAAGAACTACAGGAGACTGTGAACAAAAATAAATCACTCCTTTAAGTTTGCAGGTGTTGGGCATTGTGTCCAGTGATAGTAAACTCAATGGCACAACTCTAAGGCCTTACAGAGACACATCCAGCACAATTTTCATGATGGATGCCTACCAGACAGGAGCTGTCCAATAGCTTCCTTGAGATACAGGTTGGCATATCTGCACCATGCCCATTGTTCAGGGGAAGAAACAGACTAGTGAGGTGCCTGGACCCATGAATATTCTGCATTCCTGCCTGTCTCCTCCCACCCTGGGAAGCATGCTTTCTGTTTTCCCCTCCATCACCTTGGGTAGTATTCCCTCCAATACTCAGCCTCCCTCACCTCAGATAGTGTGCCCTCCATCCGCCATAGCTGGATGCAGACCCAGAGTGGGATGCAGAGCATGGAGGACAGCGCCATGAGCCAGCCGATGCCATAGCCCCAGGCAGGGTATGTGTAGACGTTGTTGTATTTGAGCGGCTTGTACTTGATAAGGAAGAAGATGAAGATACCCTACAGAGAGATGAGAAGTCTCTGCAGCCACCACCACCTGCCTGTCCATAGCAATGTGGGCCAGAACCATTGAGAGTATCAGATGGGGATGTAACTTGGTCCTCATCTCCTGGGGTCCTGAGACCTCCCACTACTTTGCCCAACTAGGGACTCTTGTTTTATCCCTTTCACTTCCTCAAAGGCTGGTTCAAAGCTGATATTCCAACCTCTGCAAACTATGAGATGCTCTGAGACACTTCCAGGGCCAGGAAGCAGGCAACGGGTGACAAGGTTACATGTATTTATTGTGCCCTGTCTCTTAACAAGACCCTTGTGGTCTGCTTTTGGGGAAGAGTGTGAGCCTGACATTACATCAGCTTTGTCACCACCATAATTAACAGCAAAGCAAAACCTTAGTGTCTACATGGCCTTCATGCCAGTGAGGCATAATTCAGGTCCAAGGCAGGGGGACACTTGCTCAGGACACCCAGAAAGTTGGTGGCAGAGCTGGGGTCTGGTGAAGGCCCTGCAAGGCTTGGAAGCTGCCCCTGTGACCTCGGCTATACTAGGTGTCACAAGGCTAGGACCTAGGGACATGAGCCTTCTTGGTGCCAGTGAGGCTGGGTGGGGACATGGAGGGGAAAAATGGTGAGCAAGCAGGTGGCATGTGGGGCACTAGGAGTGGCACCTGCTGGTCCTTACCGCACAGATCCCAGGGGTCACCACCTTCCAGCACCACTTAATGAGTGACGGTGGCCGGTAGCCAATCATGTCTTCAATGTTGTCATAGAACCGGTTGCTTCCTTGCAGAGGAGAACAAATGGGCATGAGACTCAGTGCCCTTATTTACCACTTAGTGCTACCATGAGGTGACACAGGGCTATGGCTTGTGTGATGAATGCCTCCAAGGATCTCATGCAAAGGCCTGGTCCCTGAAGCAGCACTCTTCAGAGATGGTGCTTTAGGAGGTGGCACCTGATGGGACATCCTTAGGTCATTGGGGCTGTGCCCCCAGAAAGGATTTGGGGACCCTTTCTCTGCCATGGCTTGAGATGTCATGGCTTCACAGGCTATGCTCTTGCCACAAGCTTCTGCCCTGAGCTGAGGCCCGGGCTGGAACCTGCAGAGGCTGAGCTCTGTTAGGATTCTTGTCCTCCTTGGGAGGCCTGTGTTTCATGATGGGTCCAGCTGGCTCTCTTGAGGTGGCTTAGAGCACAGGGGTCATGGAAGAAGGTGGAAGGGGTTCCCCTGGCGAGGTGAGGCCAAGAGAGTGGCTGGTTGACCTGCTCAGGTGGCGGCCTGACTTCATGAGGCCAGAATGAGCAGAACAGCCACTCTACCACCTCCACCCTCTGTGTGGCCCAGTTTGAGGAACAAAAGAACTAGACTTAGGGCTCCTTTGTCTACACAGTGTTCCACCTAGAAACATGCTCCACAAGCTTTCTCACAGAGGGGAAATTAAGGCACAGGGTATAGGCTTAGACTGAAGTCACAGTGCCTGGGTCCTAGGCCTGCTCCCTGCTGTGGGGGTGAGAAGGCAAGAAGGTCCCCCAGGTTGAAGGACCTCTACTCACCATATACCCAGCCGATGCACACACATTCAAAGATGGCCACGAAGAGCAGGCACATCCCGCTGGCAGCATAAGAGTCAAAGAGCTGGAATATGTACATGCCTCCCTGCGGACAGAGGACAGACACATTGACAGCTTGCTGGCTGGCTGGCTGGCTGGCTGACTGCACCTGCTGCACTCTGAGGCTGGCACTGGCCAGAGGTCTGCCTGGACCTCCTCTGAACCCTATAGCCTCTATGCCTGGGCATCCCCATCCCCTGGGGACTTTAGGAAGGTGATGGCATGACCTGTCACAGCCTTCTAAGTTCCCTCAGCGCCAGAGAACACACTAAAAGTCAGTGGTAGTCAGGCTTTTCAGCCAAGAAGGCCCCACACAGGTCCTCTGTGGCATCTGGCATGCAGTAGGTCCCTGAGTTGTGTGGAGTGTCGGCCCTGTGTGGGCAGAGACCCTGACCAGCTGGTTTGGGCCAAGCCCTGGCACATAGCAGCTGCACAGCTGGACTTGGAGGTTGAAGGAAAGGCTGGGAGGGCTCTGAGGTAGGTGAATGGCTACATACCTATGGCCTCTGATCCCTGGATTTGTCCCCCTTCACCCTCTGTACTGAACTTGTCCAAATGTTATCCTTGTCATAGTCCCCAGACACTGAACAATTGTGTGCCCTGAACTTGGAGTAAGTATGGAAAGCCACCAAGAGACACTGTGCCCAGCAGGCCTATGTGGGCTCCACCATGATTTGCCTCTATGGATTTAGGTTCTGGGGCCCATCCCCCATGGATATCAAGGGACTCCATGGTCACCAAGCTCCATGGAGGTCCTGGTGGGTGTGAGATTAACCAGCTGGAGATTCAGGAGGTGGGAGGCGCTGCAATGAGGGGACAGGTTGCATCTGTCTGGAATCTTTGTTACTCAGCCAGGGTCACTGCCTCAGCACACAGGTACAGGGGAAGAGAGGGCAAAGGAGCTGGACCCTGTGTGCCCTACAGGATCCCCCTACCACAGCCACTCCTGTGCTTGCACCCAGCACTTTCTGTTCTTGGACCTGAGACCTCTGCACTCTCGTTCCTCTCTTCAACCACATAGAACACTGTGCCAGTGCCAGCATGCTACGAATGACAAATGTGGCCTGGGAGTGACACCAGGAGTGGTGGGGACTGGGGACTGGGGCCCATGGGACAGCACAGGTGGCCACCTGGCCACAGCACTCTGGGCCACAGTATGGGGGCCATCACTGCAGGTTTTTTGGAAGACACAGAAATCCAGGTTTCCATGGGAAAGTTTTCTCTCTTTTCATACTTGGTGACTTCAGAGTGTTTTATAAAACAGTAAGGGCAGAATGAGACAGACACCGCAGTGGTTGTCAGTCGGCAGGTATCTGGGCAGCCTGAGCACCCTGGGCCCAGCAGCAGGGCTGGCTCTGAGCTGACACTGGAGACCCCTCCAACTTGCTTCCTTCCACTAAATGCAGAGTGGGGGGGGGGGTCACAGGCAGCACTGAGCATAGTCCAGTGGCACGGTAGCATCCCACACAGAACAGAGGTCTCCGGAGACTGCAGCCCCAGAATGTCATGGCCCTATGTCAGCAGCCACACAATGAAACTGTCTGAACAGTGAGGCCTCAGGATGCATCCGGTCTGTCACTGACCTGGCTGTCTCAACCACTTCCTGCATCTTGATTTATTTCTTGGTCCTTTCCAATGTGATCCTAAGGCAGGTACTATGCTATAGGGGAAACTGAGGCACAGAGCAGAGTGCCTGCTGCCAGCCTTCTGCTGGCTACTGAGGAGCCAAGAACAGAGCCTGATAGATGGTCTGGTCGTGGAACCCAGCACCCTGCCTGCAAGAGGCCAGGAGTTGATGGCCTATGCTTTCCCTGCAGCTGAGCTTTGAATGAGGAAGGAAATCCCTAATGGCTAAAAGGGTTTGAGGCCACCACATCCATTTGGCAATTTGTGCTCTGCTGATGTCACAGCCAGATGTTCCCACCACTGAGGATGATGGATCTCTGTTTTGGCGGCTCATATTCGTGCCCTGAAGGCCCTGGGTCACCAAGTCTGATCTAGGCCTTAGACAAAGAGGCCACTGCAGGCCATGCTCCGGGCAGGTTGCCACCTTCAGTCTGCTCTTCATGACCCCAGCCTGTCCCTGTCAGCCTCTTTAAGGCATCAGGTCAGCCCCCAATTTGCATGCAACAAAAGAGTCAATTTTGCATGATTAAGCAGAGCTTAATGAGGCCCTGCTCCCTGCGGGTCTGTGGGAGGGAGGAGGGGAGGCTGCTCTCTCTTCTAACACCCATTATAGAAGGGACAATGACCAGGAACCTGGGTAGCAGCAGCAGCAGCCTCACTGAGCACCCAGGCCAAGCCTTGCTCTGGCTCTGGTAGCCTCAGGCCTGAGGGGAGGCAAGTGAACAGGGACCACAGACCACTGGGACAGAGGAACAAGGAGGGTGACTGGGCTAGGGACACAGGGCCAGAGGCTGGGCCCAAAAGAGGAAGGCAGACAGGGCGGCTTCCTAGTGGAGGCAGTGCAGGGAAAGGACAGTAGGTTCAGCAAGGAGCCCCCAGTCCAGTGCTTCCCAGGCCGGCCTGGTTTCAGTGGCTGCTCTGACAGATTCACAGCAAACCTCCCCCAACCCCCATGGCTCTCACAAAATCTCTGCCTGTCTCCTGGAAGCAGCATTTTCTTAATTATCTTTGTGCATGTGGGAGAAAGAGAGCAGTCTTACCTCCTCAAGACACCCAAACAAGTATCAGGACAGCTGAAGAGTGGGGAATACGGTTGGGGAGTCTCAATTGAGGGTCACGGGGTCCCTCACAAACTACAGGCCCCACAGGGTGATGAACAGGGGGCAGAGGTGACTTCACAGGAGTGCCTGGCCCCAGAGAAGCCTGCTTTGAACTTACCTGGGACTGGTAAGCAGTCTAACAGCTGGTAAAGGATGCTGTTCCCTTTGCCTGGGAGTTGCTGGCTAGGATGACTGAGGTGGCCTTGTATGTGTCTAGCTAGGGTCATCTTGTGTGTCTATCCCACTAGTGCCCAGGCTTGGTGAGGACTCATAGTGGCCAGCCAGTGCCAGAGCTGGAGTCACAGTCCACCTGGCACCCCTGCGCCTGTGTCCACCCTATGTCCTCACCTCCGTCAGCATCACGAGGCCCAGGAAGTAGGAGACCACGGACAGCGCCAGGATGAGCAGCTCTCGCCGGTAGCCCCTCCGGAAGATCTTTGGATACATGTCCACCACAGCCGTCACCAAGCTTTCCACACACACAAACTGCAGGAGGTACCACACTATGAAACCCAGGAAGATGCTGCCCAGGGCCCAGCTTCTTTCCCAGCAGAGTGGCTGCAGCCCACCTTGTCCTCACATGGGGGCCCAGAAGTGAAGACTGACACCAGTGAGCCCATAAATAGGTAGAGCTCGGCTGCTTAGGACACAGCTGCAAAGCCTAGACCTGCGCTGTGGTATGAGACTCCTGCTGGCCCCCAGAGTGGGTAGGGACAGGAATGAGACCCAGGAGGCAAAGCAGGAGCCTGTGTGCCCATACCCACCTCAGTGCTCTGCTGACAGCAGACTCTCAGACTGTGTGAGCCTCTGTCCCTGCTCCTAGTGAGCAGGTGCCGCTGCTAGGTGAGGGCAGTTAGCAGTGAAGTGACTCCCAGCTCTGTTTCTGTGGGGTGGGCCCTGAGCTCTGACCAAATGGTGCAGACACTGACGGCTGAGTTTGAACTGCTGAGCATCTGGATCCCAGAGTGGAACACAGGGCTGGCACACAGTTTCAGTCCACCTCCTACCTATGGGACACAGGGCCTGGCACACAGTTTCAGTCCACCTCCTACCTACCCGTCAATATGCAGCCCAAATGTCCCAACATGGCAAGTGGCCCCTTCTCTAGGTTCTCATGGCACCAAGGGTGGATCTTGCAACTGCTTCTCCTTGCACTGCCTCTCCTTCTTACCCAGGGGTCCTGGCTTGCCTACATCTGCCAACTTGCAAGGAAGAAGGGCCACAGGAGCAGGGGCCTCTTCGAGTTCACCCATTTCTAGTTTCTGGGGCAGGGCCCCACCTGCATAATGACTGTTCCTATTTATACTACAGCATACCCGCTCGACGTCATGGTTCAGAATTTGGGGTCGCAGTCATTTGTGGATCTTTCCTTAGAATCTTATTGTAGAAACTGCAAATACTGTATCCTCTGCAACTTTTTTTTTTGGGGGGGCAGGTTTGGTCATTCTGTTCTTGCTGCTGATTGGCTGCTTCCTGTGCACCAGCAGTCCCACCATAACAGGTGGCTGAACCACAGGTTGCGATCTCAAATGCTTTCAGTTTTGTTTTTCTTAAAGCTCTAAGATCCCTAAGATGCCACCAAAATGCCTTGCATCTTCTAAGACTTAATTAATATACTATTTTATTAAATTAAGTTATATAACTTCAAGAGACATAGTATTTTTAGGCATTTTTCTCGCCATATTTTAATTTGACATTTTTCACAACTTGCAAGTGCTCTCAGAATATCACCCCCATGAATTTTGGGGGTCCACTGTATTGCTAACAGCAGAGCCAGGGCTTGTGACAGAGCCAGGCGCTGTCACTACTTACTGATTTAGTGACTCCACCTGGCTGTCCCCTCCCCCTGTGCCCACTGGCATGAGGGTCTGCAGGGCCGGAGTCAAGGACTTTTTTGCTGGCCACTATTGCTGGACTCCCCTTCCCCAGAGCAGCTTCTGAACCTTAAATCCTTGATGGTTTACTTTTATCCTGTCAGAAAAAAAGACTTGCACCCTTCTTGCATGGACGAAGCCCATGGGGTACACAGAAGTGGAGTGACTCCCCTGGAATCACATGGCTTCAAGATCCCTGGCATGGGACCAAACCCATGGGACTGCAAAGCCCAGACTTCCAGGCCTCCAGCACAAGGCAAGACTGGTCATGCTCCTCTTTCTCTGGGTCCCCATAGCAGAGAGTGGGACCTGGGAGCTGCTCATGGGCAGGCATGGGATACCATGGTGCAGTTGCTCAGCCTCTGGGAGCCTGCACTTCTGCACGATGGGCAGCACAAAGGGCCCCAGCCCATGTGACTATGGTGATGATGAGCTGAGCACTCAGGCTGGGCACACAGCAAGAGAGCCAGGCCAGGCTGCAGCTGCCGCTGCCTCCTCCCTCCTCCCTCCTCCTTCTCTTCTTCCTCCTCCTCCACCAGGCCCATCATGTCATGCACCAGCTGTCATCCCTGATCCCCAAGGCCTCTGCCTGCAACAATGGGACTGAGATTATCAGCAGAACCACCCGGCACCTCCTGGCTTGGCTTAGCAGCTCTTGGGGCCAGGCAGAGGGGGAGGAATTGGATCAGTGGTTGACAGGCACATAGCCTTAAGACTTGTGTGCTCAGCGAGTCCCTCAAGGTCATGGAGGGGCTGGGCCTCACCTAGTACCAGGAGGCCCAGGCTGCCACTTGTTAAAGTGGGGCCTCTTACCTGTGAGCCTGCTCAGCAAGAGCTCCTGGATGCCAGATCATGGCAGGGCTGGAGGGGGCTCTTTGTGGCATCAGCAGAGGGCAAGGGTCTGAGGCTCTGGATGCATGATAGTCCTGGGATGCAGGGCTCTGGGAGGCTCTGGGGGGGGGGCAGGCCAGGAGGGTGAGTGGTGGAGACAAGGGTGGGGACACATAGGCCAATGCTCCACCTCACACACCTGCACTAGGGACCCCCTCCTCTGGGTGCCACATGGCAAAGGCAGATGCAGGTGGGTGGGGCTGAGGGCATCCCAGCACAGCAACAGAAGCAGGGAGAAGAGGTGGCCTCAATGATAGGGTTGTGATGGGGACATGTGATGTGGCCCTTGGGTACTATAGCCACAACTGACTCTAGGATGTCCTCCTACTTTGCCAGGGTAGGAACTGGTTGGCTGAATGGAAGCATTGAAAAAACAAAAATAACAGAACTATTTTAATCAGGAAACTGGGAATTCCTAGTGAGGAAAAATGGAAGAACTCAAAGGGACCCCAGCAGATGGATGGGAATGAGGAGCTGCCCAGTGGGTGAGAGGCTACCAGAAGAAGGCTGGGCGAGCTCACCTGAGCCTGGCTCTCCCTGCCAGCAGTGCCCACTCCCTATAACCCTGTCGTCCCCTTACCTGGCTGTCCAAGCCCAGGAAGATGAGCATCATGAAGAACAGGGCTGCCCACAGTGGGGACAGAGGCATCATTGTGACAGCTTTGGGGTAGGCAATGAAGGCCAGGCCAGGCCCTACAGGAAGGAGAAAGAGTGTCTTGGTGTCTGGGTGGGGTCTATCCACAGAGGTGCCCTCAGTGCCAGGTGCCAGGAAGTACCTAACAACTACTCAGATGGATCTCGCAGCACTCCTGGGATGGTGCCTTGCAAAGGCCCACATTGCACATGAGCATGCCTGGGGCAAAGGGAGACAAGTGAGGATCTGGAAGCCCGAGACTTCAGCTGAGGGTGGGTGTGGTACAAGGACCACTCTCTGGGTGGCCTCATGTGTGGCTCTAGGGCTGGGCATGGCAATCCCCAAAACACAGACTGCCAGCCCACTCAGAGGTTCCAGTGGGCCGTCTGTGGAGTGGCAGAGCGCAGCTTCCTGACCTGGCAAGAAGGCCAGGGCCTTGTGTGTGACTTTGCGCAGTAACTGCATGGACTGGACTTTTCTCAAAGTTTATTTTTATGATTTTGGGGATTCTATAAACTCCCTAGGGTCCAGCGAGATGGCTCAGTAGAATAAGCGCTTCCCTGGCTAGCACAAGGGCCTCAGTTCAATCCCTGATTCCACAAAAACAAAACAACAACAACAACAACAACAAAAATCAAACAAACAAAAAAACCCTCCCTAGTTTGTGTCATTGTCCACAAATTTTGACATGCTGTGCTTACATTACCATTCAACTTGAAATATTTTCTTCTTTGAACTACAGGATATATTTTTAAAATGTATCAGCTATTTAATTAGGTTCTTAGTAAGAAATTTAGAACTAATTTATGAGGATAAATTTCATTTGTCAGAGCAAAAACGGATCGCAGGTAGCCCCGGAGCTGACGAACAGCTTTGATTCTTGCTAAAATCTGTGAGTCCATTGCTTTCTGATCCACCTTGCACTGCTCTGAAATCTGGTATCTCTCTTTCTAGGTGTCGAAGATCTCGCCCTGCTCGTGTCTGGGTTTCCACAGCTGCTGCTTCTTGAAGCGAGCATCAGTGAGGTGTTTGGTGATTTTCACTTTGCTGACGTCAGTTTTTGTAGAGGTGGCAATGACAAATTTCTGGTGTGTTCTTCATAGAGGAATATGATTAAGGCTAAGAGGCCCAGTCACAAGTAGCAAGCCACTGGCCAACTGCTTCAGGAAGACCACTCTCTTGCCTCTGTGACACCCAGTGAGGATGATCAAGATGATGCCAGAGTGATCCTAGCTCAAAGTTTCCTCACATGCTGACTGAAGGGTTTCTTGCTGTGGCTCAAGAGCTTTCAGGGCATATCTTCAGTAGGGTAGTATCTAGGCATTTTTTGAAGCTTAACCACCTGAGTACCTCCATTCTTGTCCCCACTGACTGGTTTTGTGATTATAGCAAGAAATTTCTCCTTTTTCTTCTCAACCTTTGATTTAGCAGCTGTGTACTTTCTCTCGTATAAAGCCTTTCTGGAATACATAGTAGATTGGGAGTATCTACCAATTCCTCTAACCAGGACAGGATTTTGGCTGTGGTTGGGCTGCCCCTTGTTGGACTTCTTTTGGCCTTCACCTTACTCTTTTTACCAGTATCACTGGCAGAAGCCTTCTTGGCTTCGGGTTTCTTCTCTTTAGTGTCTGGATTCTCAGTTTTTTTCACCCACCATCTTGCAAGATGGGAAAGAGCTGAACTACATGATATTTAGAAATATGCTGCTTAACTATTACATATTTGGGGGCTTCCTAGATATTTTGGTTATGGGTTTCTAATTTCACTCAGGACAGACTCTGCATGATTTAAATTGTGTATATGCACAGACTTATTTTACAGCCCACTATTTGTCCACCTTGGTGAATGTTCCACATCTATTTTGGGGGAAAATGTACTCTGCACAGTTTTATGTAATGTCAAGTCATGTGGTTGACAGCATTGTTTAGGTCTCTGTGTCTTTACTGATATTTTGTGTAGTTGCTCTACTATAAGTGATACAGGAGTTAAAGCTGCCAACCATGATTGTGGATCTGTCTATTTTCCCCTTGAGTTCCATCAGTTTTAGCTAAATTTAAGACCCTTCTATCTACTGCAAAGACATTTAGAACTGTTAGATCTTCCCCAATAAATTGTTCTTCAGAGGCGTTTGTGTTTGTTTCTTCCAATACAGGATCTTGCTATGTAGCCCAGCCTGGCCTTGAACTCATAGCAATCCTCCTGTCTCAGTCTCTCCAGTGCTAGGATCACAGATGCATGTCACCATGCCTGGCCTTTGAATTATCCTCTTTAGCTCTAGCAGTACTCTTTGACTTGATGTGTACTCTGCCTTGTGCTAACATAGCCAAACCAATTTTTATGCTTATTGTTTCCCTTCCTCCCTCCCTCCCTCCCTCTCTCCATTTTTCATATATTTGTACCTTTAATTTAAATCTTTTAGACATTTCATAGTTGGGTCTTGATTTTTAATTCAGTCTGATAATCTGTCTTTTAATTGGTGTATATGCTACATTTATATTTAATACAATCAATGGTTTAACTGAGCTTAAGTCTACTATCTGGTATTTGTTTCCTTTCTGACCTCATTGTTTTGTTTATTTTGCTTTGATTTACTCTGTCGTACTTTCACTGCCTTCTTTTGGGCTAAGTAATATTTTTCATATTTAACTTAATTTCATATATTGGCTTTTTAGCTCTACCTCTTTATTTTTTAGGGAGTTGGGCCAACAATATACATCTGTAATTTACCAAAGCCTACTTAGAGTTAATAACGTATCACTTTGCCACTACACAGCTGACACCATCCACCTCGTTATCATTCTGACCCTGCCTTGAAACAGACTTCAGGACTGAGTCATGTCAATCATTTAAAAATGCAAATGGGTCAAATATCCAGTTAGGAGGTGGAGATGATCAGATTAGACAAGACCCAGTGTTATGGTTTGTTTCTAGGTGTCCTCCCAAAGCCTCATGCAGTCATTGGGTCAGCTTCTACAGCTTGTGGTTAATTCATGATACAATGCTGGGATTATGGGTGTGAGTGCTATACCTGCCCTGGGGCAGATAATCTGCATGCAATTTAAGGGAGGGAGAGAGAGATTTGCTAGCTGTTGCAGCTGCTGCTCCTACCTTTGCTCTTTGTTGTTTTTTGCTGCCATAAACAGCTGCCCTCTTCCATGTGTTTCTCTGTCTTACAGTCAGCTGTGTATGGACTGAAACCTCCACTAACTGTGAGCTAAACCTCGCCTTCCTTATTTTTAGGCGCTGGGTACTTGGTCCCAGCAAAGAGAGAAAAGTAACTGAGACACCCAGCCTCAAGATGAGTAAATTCTCCCCCAGGACAGGACTAGAAAGCATCTGAGAGATGGACTTGGGGACCTTCAAGGAGCTCAGCAGACTCTGGGCCCCAGGCTGGGAGCAGGATGCTGTGTCTTCTCCTCTGGGCTCAGTCTCAGAGCTGCCAGGTCAGGCCATGAAGCATGCCAATGGATATTTCACTATGGTATGTTCCAAACCCCCTTTCTCAGAAAGTGATCCAGGTTCCCCTGGGAAGGTGAGGCAGCCACACTTACAGTTAAACCTGGTGTTATTTCCAAATGACAAGTTTTGTCCTGCTCTACCAACCAGGGCCACAGACCAGGATCTCCTGTTCGGCATGGGAAGTGACACAGGTAGGCAAGGAAAAAGGGGCCAGATGAAGCCTGTGTCACTCACAGGCTGTGTGACTTTGGGTGAATCACCTCACCTCTCTGAGCTATGGGGTCCTCATCTGTGATGAGCTCTGGAAAACCCCAGGCTGCTGCATGAATGGAGCCTGGATGTGAAGCAGAGGCCCTGGTGTTCAGCCTCCAGCGATGCCATGAGCATTTCACGGGGTACAGGGCATGGAAACTGTGAACCTCAGGCCTGACGAGACGATAAAGAAGATCTGCCTCATGTGTCTGTCCTCTGCAGGTCACACTGCTGCTGACACTCACAGCGGATCTGGCCTGACAGGTGCAGGAAGCTGTTCCTGCTCTTCTGGGGATGCGTGGCTCTGCCACATACACCCAGCTCCCCATGCACAGAAGCCCTGGCAGGACCGGGCCAAACAGTTGCATGGGGTCCACATTAGACCTTCTCCTTGGTCAGCAGCTCTGTACTTTTCTGCTGATGAATACATTTTCAGTTTGAAACAAGAAAACAAAAGCCCAACAAGATTTAGTCTTGGTGGGTTCCATCTCTCTTTAACAAGTCTCCTCTGTGGATTCACCTCTTCCTTGGAAATAATCACAGAAAGGGGGCAAGGGCATTCAGATAGCCTCTCTGGAGGCACAGTGAGAAGTGCCTGGTGCCTCAGCCAGAGCCAGGTGGCCAATTCAAGTCCCAGCTCTGTCACTTACAGCCTATGTGGCCTTGGGGAAGAGAAGGCAGCTATCTCAGCCTTGGCTCCCTCATCTGTGAAATGGGTGGTAAGTGTCACTGTTTTTTGCTTTTCAGAAAGGGCCTTACTACCTAGCCCAGGCTGGCCTTGAGCTCCAGACAATCCTTCTGTCTCAGGCTCCCAAGTGCTGAGTGCCAGGATTACAGGTGTGCATCATTGTGTGCTGTGAACAGTGCCCTTTCTGAGGGCATAGTTGAGGCCCACAAGAGAGAACATAGGAAACAGTTCCTGCGTGTCACTGTCTGTGTCTGTGGGTCTGTTTGGGCCCCACTCCAGGCAGGGCCCTCGCAGACTCTGACATGCATGACGTCTGGCTGGGCCTACAGAGCTCAGTGTCCTCCTGTGCAGCTGGCACAGGTGCTGCCTGGTGAAGGAGCAGATGACAGCCGAGGAGCTGGGCACCCGGGACTGCTCTTGGCAAACGTCCCATGCCACTGGGCAGCAGGATGCTGACTTCACTTACCTGCCTGCAGTCTCCCCTGCTGCCACACAAGCACCAATTATTCTCCCACTTTCTCAGGCATGCACATGGCCTCTTCCCAGGCCACAGTCAGGCACCATGTAATCAAGGGGAACACGGGTACTCTGCCTGTGGTGGATGTGGTAGGAGCATATCAACCCACCCACGGGAACCCTGAGCAGAGAGCAGCAGGAGTGGCATGTGCAAAGGCCCTGGGGTGGAGGGAGGAAGGGGGAACAGACCTCACGTCGTGTAGAGCAGCATAGGGGGAAGGACGGGTGGGCAATGCTCAGGGCTGTTCTGTGACAACGCCATGCTAAAGGGGACGGAAGTGGAGGTAGGAGACCAGTAAGGGTTCCCCTCAGCACAGGTGAGTATGCTGGCAGAGGGTAGGGCTGGGACACGGGGTGGTGCTGTGGTCTCAGCAGGAAGGGGCCCAGCCTCCCTCCTGGGGCCCTGAGCTGGGGACAGACAGCGGGACCTGAGACCCACACCCAGGTCATGCAGACCCCACTCACCAGACTCAGCCACCTCAGCAATGGGCACACCCTGCTCGTAGGCCATGAAGCCCAAGACTGAGAAGATGGCAAAGCCAGCCACAAAGCTGGTGCCGCTGTTTAGGCAACAGAGCATGATGCAGTCCCTGTGGGAACAGAGACAGGGCTCGGTCAGGGCAGTGAGACAGCGAAAGGCCGAAATGGCCTTCCCAGGGAGGACAGCCTCTTTTCTTCAGAGAGGCTGGGTGCCCAGTCGAGGGTCACACAGCTTCTCCTGGCTTCTAGAAGATAAAGTGGTCATGGGTCAAAACACAATGTCATAGGATCAGGTGGCTGGCACATGGGGGTGCAGATCTAGCAAGGATGGGGGATGGGGTCACCCATGCTCTTCTAGGTCTCTGGAAGGGGAGAAAGCTAGAGAGTATGAGATTCCCAGAGGCTCAGAGCTGGCAGAACAGCAGGGAAAGCTTTGGTGTGGGTCAGGGCTGCATCTCTCAGGGAATGGCCATGTCGTGCCTGGAGCTCTGGCAGCTGGACTGAGTCTATGAGGACACCATCCTCGCCATGCTGCCACCAGCAGCATCTACAGACCCCAGCACCATATCTACCTCTCTGTTCTCCTCACCTGGCCCCTCTTCCACCGGTGCCCAGGGCTGAGCAAACACAGACAGCTGTCTCAGCCTCTTTTCCCCATACCATGTTTTGTAATGCAACCAAAGGTTATGCTGGTGTGGGTGACCCTAACAGTGGGGGCACAGTGGAGGGAGCACCAGATGGGGGCTGAGGGCCTTGCTTTCCCATCCCCCTGCCCTATCTGTCCTCCAGGCTGGGTCTCCCCTACTGTGGAAGAGGTGTTTGGATTACAGGCTCCTGCGGCCCTGCTGCAAATGGAATCATTTCTCAGCAAGGAGTCTCCCTACTCCTCCTTCCCTGAGTGGAGCGTATTTCCTGCCCCACTGACTTGGGGCTCAGCTTGCTCTGGAGAAGGAGACTAAGCAGATGGGACACCATTGCTGTGATTTTCCATGAGAACAACCTCCCCTAAGGGTGGCTGTTCGTCAGCCTAGACCCCATGTGGGCGCACACAGTGGGGCTTAGCTGGACCCGGGACCAACCCCACCTGGTCCCCAGCCCATCAGCTACCTGGGGAACCATAAAGGCAAATATGCGGTTCATCAGAACCTGAGGCCTGGGGCTGTTTGCTACACAGCATCCTTGGGGCAGTAGACGACAAATATGGTCCCTTTAACGTCATTTCTGGCACTGTGGACATAGGCTGGACTGGTGGCCCTGGGGATGTTACCTGTGAGCCTGAATCTCCTCTACTCCTAAGGGAGGAAGAGCTTCCTCTGTGGGCACTGTTTTGCCATCCTCCTGTCCTGCACTTTAATGACCTGCTATGTGTTGCCCCATGTGAGGACACACTAGACCCAAGGTCTAGAGATGGGGTAACATGCTCCAGCTGTCCCTGCTGCCCTGTCTGGGAGCTGAATGCAAACCACCTCTAGAAACAAAGGCTCTCAAAGCCTGACGTGTGGACAATCGTGGAGGCCACCACACAGGTGAAAGATGAATGTGTCTCATCACAAACCCCCATTCTCCCACAGTGGCCTCTCAAGTGACTTGAGGAAGTCCCTATATGCCATAGGGACAGATGGAGGGACAGAGAGGCAGAGGAACCTGAAGTCCCTTGCTGCCTGTCAGAGCCCAGCAGGTCCCAAGCCCACATAGCCTGTGGCTGGGTTACCCCACTCTCTGCCACCTCTCCCCCCAGCTGGCTTATGTAACAAGCACTTTGAAGTCAGCAGGAAGCTGAGCCTGTGGGAGGAGGCTGTATGTCCCCTGCTCTGCTCGGGAAGGCCTGCACGCAGAGCAGTGTAGATGCAGAACATTCATGGCCTTGTGATGCTGCCATGTCACTTAGGGGGTCTGCTGTCTCCTGCTGATGAGAAGACAGGGAGGGAGAATCCCTGCCCGCAGGGAGCTGCAGAGGCTGGTATTTATCATGAACATGGCCAGGAGGAAACAACTGCCCCAGACATGGGGTCTCACGACAAGCCTCCTTGGCCAACATCTGGGAAGGACATGGCTATCCCTGGCAGGATGGAAGAGAACCCTGCAGAAGGGCGGGGGAAGGGCATGAGGCAGAAGGACAAGACTTGGTGCTAGAGGAGGGGTGGCAGGGGCTGAGCCACTTACCAGCTTTATGGCCCTGGTGTGGCGCTCCCCTCTCCAGGATGCCAGTGACCCGGGCGAGGGGCTGAGGCTGGTCCCCCCCACCCCTCCCGGGCCTATGCACCTGGCATCTGCAGCTGATGCTGGCCCTTGTTTTCCCAGCTCAAGTCCCACCTCTGATTCCAGGAAGGGAGAAGCCAGCCAGCACGCCTGTGTCCTCCTGGGCCTGCAGGGTGCTCAGTGCTTGGGACGCAGCAGTGCAGTAGAACGGGCAGGAGGTGGCTGGCCAGGGCACTCACCTGTAGCAGTTGTTGTTGTAGTTGTTGTAGCTGCCCAGGGCAGTCAGGCAGCCCAGGCAGATGGCGTAAGAGAAGAAAATCTGCGTTCCAGCATCCACCCACACCTAGAGGGCACAGGTCCGTGGGCAGAAGAGAGGCAGTGAGTGTGTGGGGGGAGGGTTTATTCTCCCAGGTCCCCCAGACTCCAAAACAGCAGCACAAACTGATCACCAAACTTCCTACCTTCTCAGGATTCCCATACTTTGTTTTTGTTGTTGCTTGAGACATGTTTTTTTTTTTTTTTTTAATGTAGTTCAGACTAGCCTTGAACTTATCATGTAGGCCAGGCTGGCCTTGCACTCTCAGCAATCCTCCTGCTTCAGCCTCCTGAGGGCTGAGATTAGAGGGATGCATCACCACACCTAGCAACAGAACTATTTTTAAAGATCCACTATTCTTGGGGAATGCTTCATTCACTAAAAAGTCCTCAATGAATTCCAGGGTTTCTTGGAGGCTCTAAATAATAAACAGCTCACTAGACAACCTGAATCTGGATATTCAGGTCCCCAGCTGAGCTGTGTGACTTGGGTAAAGTCACTTAACCTCTCTGAAGTTCAGGGTCATCATCTGTACAGCAGGAAAGGAACTTCTGCTGGGATTGCTGGGAAGACTCACATGCTGGGTAAAGGGAGGAGAGTCACTCCGGGGAGGCTCAGCCCAAGCTGGGGCTCCTTCCCTGGGATGAAGACCACAGCTGTGCCAAGCACCCAGGAGAGGCCACAGGGCCCAGCGAATCCTGATCAGCTTCCGTTACAGATCCCTCTGCTTCCCATGCACATGGTAGCTATTTTCGGAGTCACCAAGTCCCCAAGACCAAATGCTGCTGTGGCAGCAGGACAGGCCCTGCAGGTCACAGCAGCTTTCCTGTTACCTCTCAGGGTGCTCTCTGAACTCCCTCCTGAAGTCACCAAGGAAAGTTTACAGCAAAAACCCCTTGAGGACAGCCTTGAAGATTCAGGACAAAAACAGATGTAGTTTTAATTCCTCTGGCCCTGCCTTAGTCTCCCCATTTCCTATCAGAGAAAATTCCACTTTCTACTCACTAAGGACACAGGAGCACAAGGAGAAGCAAACTCCAGAGTGGCCCATAGGAAAAGGACTCTAAGCAGCCTTGCAGGGACTAAAGAGGGTGCTGGGCCTTGGGTTGGCCACCCTGTTGTTAATGCCTCTGCAATGGAGCATCTTCTCCGCTATCCCCGGGAGTGGGTGGGCCAGGGTGACAGAAGCATCAGGAAGAGAAGGCCAGCTCCTGGGCAGGACTGGACCCCATCATACAGTGGACAGTGGCTGACTTTCTCTACACGGCACTCATCCATTTCTGTTGGCTCACCATTCCTTGATGTCCCCACACAGAGGTGCTTGGAGTGGGGCCAATCAAAGCTTTCCCCAGCTACAGTGACTGCCCAGAGGTGTGCAGAGGAGGGGAGCTGGCGAGGGTGACCCAGCCCTGTGATATTGGCTGGAGCAATGGCAATAGGACACCTTCTCTTTTTTCCTTTTCATTCGTTCTTTTTTGTTGTTGTTGTTTTCTCTCTTGAAAGTTCCTTGCTATGTAGTTCAGGTTGGACTTGAACTTACTGTAGAGCCCAGGCTGGCCTAAAACCTGTGGTGATCCTCCTGCTTCAGCTTCCTAAGCACTAGGATGACAGGCATGTGCCACTACACCCAGCAGAACACCTTCTTTTCCGATGGAGATGTTCAGGTTGTAAATTCTGCAGAACATCCGTACCCACAAGGGAAGAGTCTGCCTGGGAATGAAGCTACTCATAGGCAAGCAGAACCTGGGCAAAGCAAGTCAGATCCTGGTGACATCCAGGATACGGGCCCAGCCATGTCTGAAACCAGTTCTCCAAGAACTTTCCTTCCAAGAGACACTGTCATGTCAAACTGAAAATTATGGATGAACAGCAACGTTCAGCTCTGAGAAAACCCATAGGAAGTAAACCCTAACCCTTTCCACCAGTGCTAAGTGGAGCAGCACCTACCGAGCTTGTGTGCAGAAGCCTAGGCCAGGCCCTGAAGGAGGCACCATACAAGTAGACAAAGTGCTGCACCTCTGTTCTCAGGTGACATAAATAAAACATGCGCACAAGGTGCCCTGGCTTGAGAGAGGTGGAGTGCCTTCTGGCAATGCAAGAAGGCTGCCTGGAGAATGGGGAGAGTCCTCTGCCCTAGCCCTTCTTGCTCCCTGACCTCTCTGGGAAAAAGCCTGTCTTTTCAGTCATGACAGTTACCATTAAATCAGAATCTTTATACAACACGCTTAGTCAACCCACCCCCAACCTTCTGTGGTAATGGGGGTTAAACCCAGGACCTTTGCACTCAGCTACCTTCCCACCCCCTTTTGATTTACTGTGAAACAAGGCCTCACTATATTGCCCAGATTTGCTTTAAACCTGTGATCCTCCTGCGTCAGCCTCCCTGAGTATAGGGATTATAGGTGTGGGCCACCATGCCTGGTTATCTAAGCCCTCTTTAAACGCTGCCTATGGTGAGCAACACTGGAGCTAGCTAGCAGCTTCCGTTTCCCATTCTTCCCTTACCCTAACCATCTACTTTGAATAATTTCCTTTTTGCCTCCAGTTCAAACTTCTAAGTCTGTGGACTGACTCTGTGCTGATCTCCATATGCGCCCTCCATCTGCTCAGTTTTTAATATACTGGTCATTTGTGTTACCTCACAGACAAGCACTGTGTGCTGTATGATCTCCCTCACAGCCTCGTGCACTGTGGATTTTACAGGTGGCTAGAAATACAGTGTTCCTGGGCAGCCCTCACATCAGCACCTTCCCAGCCTATCTGGGAAGGTTATGGGACATGAGGACCCCTGGGCTTTTGCATGGGAACAATAGTTGACCTGGGGCGTCTATGCTTGAGGGTCCATGAGGCTGGCTATGGAGTCCTAGGCCTCCTTTCCTTTCCTGAGTGCCTGTTACACCGTTTCGCCGTCTTCTGTGACAAAGTGCTGCTGTAGCGCACTCGGTGCCAGTGAAATACATTCTCACTTAAAATGTACTTCTTCTCTTTGTTCTGGAGGCCTAGCAAGGTTCTCCTTTTCTCCTGGCAGTTTTATTAGACCGTGCATCTGTCCAGAGGCTGCCTCAGAGACCCCTGCACACCTGCGCTCGGCGCAGCATGGCTCCCCAGGGAACAGTGCCAATCTCAGTGCCTACTGACTGATAAAGAAAATGTGGCTCGTAAACACCCCACAGTGCTATTCTGCTTGAAAAGGAAAAAGGTCTGTCATCCGCACCAATACAAGCAGGCGTGTGACCGTTATGTGATGTGAAACGTGCCAGCTGCTGAAGGACCTGGGAGCTCACTCATGTGGACACTGAGGGAAGAACGGTGACAAGAGGCCAGGCATGTGAGGGGAGGGAGGGAGGAAGGGGAGGGTACTGAGTGGCAACGGGCACTAAGCCATGGTTAGATGGCAGCGAGGAGCTCTGGTGAGCACTGGAGGGGGAGAGGTAATAATAAAGGCACTATGCATTTCAAATAGCTAAGAGAATGCTTTCACTATAGAGCATGGATGTTTGAGGAGATAGAAATGTTTAAGCAGATCTGAACATTACACAAGTTGGAGCTAACCTCTCATAGCTTCTGCTCACAAGGTGCCCATGCTCGGGCAGGACCTGTCCCATCTGTCCTGGGAGCTGGAGGGAGGTGCTAGAGGGGGCCTGGTTTTCTAGAGTGTGGCACAGGCTGTTGGAAGGAGGGCCCCCAACGTGTCCTTCAGAGCCAGGGTGAGGGTGAGGCTGTGCTGGACACATAACTCTGTCCTTCTGCAGAAGCAAGAGCAAGAGGAGTTGGGCTGGTGGTGACACTGATCCTCTCAATGATACCAGCTAAGCCCTGTGGTCATGTAGGGGCCCTGTGAAGAGCTTTGCAAGTATTAAATTTGATACATCCTTGCTGTCCTGCTTTATTGTCTCCTATGCAAGAGAGCCAGCAGCCAGAGAGGAGGGAACAAGTTCCAGTTAGCTTCAAGACAAGCACATAGGGGTCGGGGAGATAGCTCAGTGGCATAAGCGCCTGGCAAGCGCAAGGTCCTGAGTTCGATCTTCAGTACCCCCCCCCCCAAAAAAAAAGGCACATAGATGCAGGTGTGGTAACACATATTTATAATCCCAGCACTACAGAGGCTGAAGCAGCCTGGGCTACATAGTGAAACTCCATCTCAGAAAAAATAAATAAATAATGAGGGAGAGACACGCATCACACATTGGCCATGCACAGCCACTTTGGACTCAGGAAGAAAGGAATCTGCAAACCCTCCCTGGAACCTGGCTGCCCTGGGGAGGAGACTCAGTGTAGAAGGGAACTAAATTCAATGGAACTGTTTTTGTCAGGCACCTCAGGCTGAGCCCCCCAGGGCTCAGGGGTGAACCTTATTCTACTTCCTTACTTGCTGTGCAACCCTGGACAAATTTCTTTGCTTCTCTGAGCCTCAACTTCCTTGCCATGAAGAAAGGATGCAGAGACTGTAAATGCAAATGCGGGTAGCTGATGCTGCTGCCCAGTCCGGTGTACTTGGGTGGCTGATGCTTCGCACTGGTACAGGCTCCCATTCACCAGGCTCCCTCCCCACCAGGCAGCCAATGCAGGTTCTGAGGCCATCAAATGCGCAGTGCCCAACACTGCAGCAGGTACACCGCCCTCTGGGAAAGCTACCACCGTCATAGCTCTGCCGCTGCTGGCATCCCAAGGCCTGGATACGAAGAGGCACAAGGGCCACCGACCCAGCAGCACGTGAGGCTTTGGGATCCAGAAACCCTCTGGGGCTCACAACCCACAGCCTTTTCTGTCATTTTTTTTTATACACACACACACACACGCCCCACACCACAGCACAACTTTCATAAGTAGAGCCTTCCATTGAAGCAAAAACATAACTTATATGGCCTGGCAGAAAATGGCTGAATTAAGTTCTTTCTTCTCGCCTTTTATATGGGGAAAGATTCTCAAAAGATTAAAAGTAGGTTAGGAGAATAATAAACCAGCTGTGTTTCCAGTGTGTACCTGACAACGGCTTTTGTGGGAGTGAATAATTACATGAAAATCACTTCCTCCCCAGCCCTTTCTCAGCCACCCCCGGGTTGCTAGGCGCCCTGGCCCCTTCCCTGGCTAATGCTGCGCAGGCGCAGGAATACAGTATGGTCTTTATGAGCCAGGGGAGCCAGGCACTGGCGGCTTCAATGGGGAGAGGGCTTTTGGGGGGACACGCTGGATATATTTGAATGCTAATGCTCCAGGAGGGGGCAGGGCAGGGGACAGCACTGAGAAGGGCTCTGGAGACTTGAGCTGGGCCTCTCCCCCTGCGCCCAAGCCCGTCCCTGGGCAGCCAGCCCTGGAGTCCACCGGCCTGCCAGGGAGTTACTGGGATGAAGGGTAAGAGACGCTCAGCCTGCACAGGAGTTTGGGTGTGCAGGCTGACCCTGGCGGCCCCTCTGTGTGAGCAGCCAGAGGTCACTGTGGCTGGGCCTCTGTCCAGGAGGTGGCACAGGAGGGAGCAGGGGGTGTGGGGTGATGGGCACTAATGGCTCTGGGCGTGCAGTGGTGGGCGATGACCCCCAAGCCTGGCATGGGAGAATCCGGGAACTACACGTCGGCCCTTCAGCCAGTCCCACGGGCTACCTGAGCCCCATTTACCAAAGGGCTCAGAGTAAGGTGAGCTTTCCCCAGGCTGTCCCAAGACAGGCTCCATGTAGACCCAGGCCTCCCCTTTGGCCTTTCTCCTGGGTGCTGCTGGCACCCGGACAGCACGGTTGGCTGCTCATTCATTGCAGGATGTTTAGCCCCCAGATCCCACGCCCCAAATGCTAGAAGCACTACAAACCTCAGTGGCAGCCCATGGAGTGCCCTGTCTGTTTCTAAGTGACCCCTGGGCTATGGTCCCTTCTCCCTCTGGCTGTAAGCCCCTGAGGTGGGAGCCTTAGCTGGTCATGCAGGCAGGGTTTTGGCACCCCAGTCCCCAGGACAACTCAGGGATGGGTCCCAGGGCCAAGCTTGTACATCAACCTCAGGCCCTGGGCGCAGATTCCCTCCCCCAACCCTCACAGCCACCTTCATGCCTTTCATAACTGTGGAGTCAGTTCAAGGGCACAGGGTAGGAAAGGAGCCCATGGCCATGCTCTGTGCCCCCCCCCTCCCAGGGTCACTGGCAGAATGCTATGTAGGACTTCCTGGAGGAGATGAAGAAGGAACAGCATGGCACAGCCAGGGTGCTGCCCCATCTGTCTGCCCATGGGCAGAGGGATGCAGGCCTCCAAGCTCACCAGGCCACAAATGAGTGAGGCATCCAGGAGGGCAGGTGTTCCGTCCCTGTTTGCACCATTACATACTGTCTCTCCACATACTACTTGACCTAGTGAGCACCTGAGGTATAAAGGGTACTGCCCATGGCTGCACAATCTCCAGTGCATCTACAGGAAGGCTTCCAGATCGATGTAGAGCCCTAATGAGCAGGCCAAGTGGGAAGCTTGCTGCACTGATGGATAGGACACCTGGGTCCCCTTTCAACTTGCCCTGAAGTTCCTGCATGTTCACCCTACATTCCTTTCTCCCAGCCTTGGATTCCTAGTCTATAAAATTTAGACACTGAGCCAAGTATGGTGGTGCAAACTTGTAGTCCCAGCACTCTGGGAGGCTGAGGAAGGAGGAGTATAAGTTGTAGTCCGGCTTGGGCAAATTAGTAAGACTGTCTCAAAAGAAAAAATAAAAAATGTTGAAGGTATAGCTCAGTACTGGTTCTGGGCTCAATTGCAAGTACCACAAAGAGAAAGGGATTAGAAAGAGAAAAAGAAGAGAGTGAGAGTCAGAACCAGAGCCAGAGCCAGAGCCAGAGCCAGAGACAGGCAGAGACAGAGAGATAGAGATAGACTATGGCAACCGGGTTGCACTGGAGACGGCAAATATGTGGCATGCATACACCATCCCCATGCCTGCCCACAGCAGGCACTGCTAATTAACTGTAGCTCTCTCTGCCCTGGGTCTAACTATAGTGAAGCTATTTTCAGCAGTAAGAGGCAATGAGAAAGTTGAACCCTAAGAGATGATTGTTCAGCCCAGATGTCAAGGCCAGGACATGTTCTGGGTTGACTGGGCCCATTTCTCTGGAGAAAGTCCAGAAGACATGGAATGCCTATCTCCATAGTTAAGCTCCTGGCCCGTGCTAGGCACAGATGTAGAATCAAATGCATGGGTCACAGAACTTTATGAAGGGAGGAGGGTGGGGAGGATGCCATGCACACGGAGAGCTCCTCTTTCAATAGGGTGTGTGTGTGTGTGTGTGTGTGTGTGTGTGTGTGCGCGTGTTGTCACTGGCCTGGGAGGCAGGGAGGAAGCAGAATGTCCCCTCATGAAGCACACGGCATGTGAAAAGGCCCAGCAGTTGTGAAGGGAAGGGTCGTGTGGACTTTTCAGCAGGAATGCCTCTAAGTCCATAGGTGTTTTATTGCTCTTTGGCTGAAAGCTACTAAAAGTTCCCAAGTAGGAAAATGACTTTGGTAGCCACAGCAAGGTGCTACTCAGTTCCATGCAAAATTGAATTCTGAAAACGAATGGGAACCTGCTCAAATTTCTGTTCCTAGAAGCCTCCCAGAGGAGACATCTTTGGGCCTGGCAGTGGAGACTGTCACCACAGCAGAACGGTTTCCTTCCTGACTGACAGTCCAGCCTTGGAGGGAGCAGTGTTGCTGGAGGTAACCAAGAACAGAGCGGGATGCAGATGAGGAAATTCTTGCATTGCACTGGAAGCCAGGGTGGAAAATCTCGGGGTTTTGTTCTGCTAAAGAGCTTGATAGTCACAGGCCAATTCCCCTAACATGACACTTTCTGGGCACTCTACACTTGCCAGGCTTGGGGAAGAGAGAGGTAATTAGGACCCTATGTACTGCTCAGGATCTTGGGACACCCCTAGCACCCAAGGGAAAAGGTGCTCAGATGTGTGCCATGCCTGGACACAGGACAACACAGGTCCAGAAGATCACCCCTCTGAGCCTCAGTTTCTCTGTGGGAGGGATGAGAATATGCACATCTGCAGGTGGGCACAGCTGTTCTGGACAAATTGTGACAATACACATGGAAGATGCAGTGGCCAGAAAGGTCCTGTTCCTCTGGGCCTGGAGAAGCATCTTTGAGGGGCCTGGGTCTGGACGGGTAGGGAAGGGGGCATTTCTAGCTTTGGCAGGATGCTCCCGCAGGGCTCAGAAACACCATCACATCGGCCTTGCCTTTGCAGGACGACATCGGTCCTGGGCCAGAGCTCAGCACCTAAAGCCAAGTCCTACACCTCCCTTGAGGTCTCCTGGTCTCCTGGAGCCATTACCCTGGACAGCAGGAGGAAGAGAATGTAAGGCACTGCTAGCACCTCTGTGAGGACCCTTGAGAGTCATGGAAGGTCCCTGAGTGAGTATCCTGGGGATGCAGGACAACCTTGGCTGTAGCAGGATAAGCCCATGGTCCCTGGACACTTACAGGGCCAAGGCACTTATCAGCCCTCAGGCCACCAGAGGTGGGGACCTACATCCATGAGACACGTGGAACAGATGACACCCAGGGCCCTCAGAAGTGGTCTCGACCACCTGGCTGGGAGGAAAAGTGCAGCCCAGATATGCCTGGCCCCATTCTTTGCTTCTTTTCCAAGTTATTTTATTTTAAATGCATTTTTGACATATACTATATGTATTCAAGGTGACAGGATGGCCTGAAATGTTTGCACCTCCAGGATGGTGGGAGCAAGCTAGTAAACATGGACACTATCATTCCATGTGTTTTGCCAGTGTGCATGTGTGTGTTTGTGTGTGTGTGTGTGCGCGCGCGCATGCACACAGTGAAAACACTTAACATCTATTGTCCTGGTGATTTTCAAGTATGGATGTCTCTTGGTACCCACAAAGTGGGGGACCAGTTCTAGGGCCCCATCAGACATCAACCATGGATGCCCCAGTCCCTTACATAGCACAGCATCTTCAGGAAACCTGACCACATTTTTCTAGATGCTTTAAACCATCTCTCACTGACCTGTAACATCTGACGCAATGCCAAAACTATGCAGAATGTAGCTGTGTTGTGTTCTTTAGGGACTAAGGGCAGGGAAAAACAAGTCTGTGTGTTCAGTACAGATGCGATTTTTTATCAGATATTTTCAATCCAAGGTTGGTTCAATCTGCAGGTCCAGAAAGGAGAGAGGGAGATGACTGCATTTAACACACACACACTGCTGTTCACCAGTGTCACTGAGCCATTAGTGAGGTCTCTGAAACTCATTCGTCCTGTCACCTGAACCCATGTGCCACCCCTGTGCCAAAACGTCTGCCTCTGCCAGCCAATTCTCTGCTCTAGGCTTGGTGATTCTTCAGGCTGTCTGTGTGAGATCCTGTGGGGTTTAACTTGCTGTGCCTGCCCACAGCTCTCACTGTCCCTTCCAGGTGACTTCTACCCTCTCTGGCATCCAGTCTGTGTCCCTTCCATAGCCCTCTGCTCTCACAGGACTCTACCATTCACAGGGTGGGCACCCAAAGGACATTGTGGCTTAGAGACAGTGACCTGCCAGCCTCCTTACATGGGCTGCTCTCTCTCCTGCTTGGATCCCTGCTGGACTCCAAGGTCACACAGCCACCTGTTCATCTAAGAGCCAAGGTGACAGCTTTCCAACCAGATACTTGGGAAGCCCAGGGTGCCACCCAGGATAGCCAGCACGCATGGGGTGACTGGAGACAAGAGTGGGCATGGTGGGGTATACCAGCTCCAGACCAGGCTGCTGACCTCCACAGAGATTGGGGGGGTGTGAACAGGAGCCCTGGTGACCTTTGGGGACAAGTGGGAGACCTGACACACTGTTCCCCACAGTCCCTCTCAAGGGATGCTCCAGGACTCTGTGGGCTTGGCTCAGGGGTAAAGCCATGATGAGTGAATGGCCTGCATCCTCATTCCATATGGCTCTCAGCAGCTTCCAGAGCTGTGACTCAAGCAATAAAACCATAGGAGATCATTTTAAAAAATACATCTAGAGATGAACACAGACACATGTGGGGTGAAGCATCCTGATGTCTATGGTGCAGGCTGAGGGCTGTCAGGAAATGACAGGAGAGGGACAGAGGGGAGGCTGGAGAGGCCTGTGGTAAGGTGGATGTGGAGACATCAGGGTAGGCCCTGGGTGGGCATGTGAGTGCTCCCTGTGCCAGCAGAACCAGGGAGGTGACAGCAGGGGGAAGTGGCAGCCTCCCTGGGGGACTGGTCACACCTGCCAATGGAAAGGCAGGGCTCCTCAGGGACATGCTGGGACCAAGACAAGCTTGTTTCCTCATCTCTTTCTCAGGGAATGCCCTTCCCACTTTTCTTCTCCAGTTCTGTCACCAGTTCAGAGGTTCAAACAGTTATGATGGTATCCATTTTTTTGGGTAGAAGCGAAATCCTGAGATGACAACCATGTGCTACGCAAAAATTTAATGAGCAGCCAGGATGTGCAAGGCAGTACACAAACCACAAAGGGGAGTAGAATTGAAAATGTGTGTCTTAAAGGTTCAGACCCCTTGGGTGATCACAAAACGTGGCCTAGAGTAATCCTAAGGATGCCACCAGACACTTGCTTAGTATGGCATTCTTTGGGTCCTTTCCCCACCTACTTTGTGGTCTTGGAAAATCTTGATGCTCTATCATGTATAACCTTGGGGACATACACTTTCCCCCTTGCAGACAGAGTATCATATAAAAATAGTCTCTTGACCACTGATGCCTCCTCATCCTTCTGCTGTGGGCCTCATGTCCCTCAAAGGATGTTTTATGTCCTCATCCCTGGGTTTTTTTTCCCCTTTTGTTCATCAAACACATGCATGGCTAATGTGAACCACCCATCCACAGGGCAAGGACAGAATGGGAGAGAAAAATACAGGGCGTTGCAAGTGAAAAGATTGGAAACCAGTGATTTTATTTAGTATTTTCCTCTTATAGCAGAGGGAACTCTGCTCAGGGAGGGACGGGGAGCCTTCAAGGTCAGTGACCAAGTGGGTCCCTTCACTCCAAGCTGGGGGCTCCCACTCTGCCACACTGCCTGCTGGTGTGGGGGGAAAGGCTGTGATCAGGGTCTGTGACTTTGGAGGCTGAACTGCAGCCCCCAGCTGCTGCCTCCAGGAATGTCACGAAGGCTCCCATCAAGGAGTTGCTACGCCTGACCTCTCTGGGAACATCCGGCAGGATGTGTGCTTCCCTGCAGGCCTTTCCAGCGCTCGGCTCACGTATGAGATGCGAGAGAAGTGGGCCAGGCGGTTCACACACCAGTGAACTTTCACAGAGAAGGACTTCAAATGTCACAGTCTCAGCAAACAAGGGTATCAAAGCCCTGTCGTCTCACTGCTTTCAGACAGAAGCAAACTCTCCTTGCCCACAAAACTGTGCTGGGTCAGAAATCATCAGGACAGAGACATTTGTGGAGCGTGGGTCCTTTGAGCCTCAGAGTGCTTACAAGAGCTGGGCAGAGTCCCCCGATGGGAGAACTGTGCACCTCCCTGCACCTAGCCTTGCCCAGCACTTCTCCTCACATGCTGCCCTGCTTGATACTCTCCACTGCCATCCACTGTGAAGAGGGGACCCCAGAGAGGTGGCGTGACCTGCCTAAAGGCACCAGGTCTTTGGATCAGGTCCCAATCCCATGCTGGTTTAACCCTTCATCTCACAGGTGTGGAAACATTCAAAAAGTCTGCAAAGTGACAGGTGTTTCAGTGGTGGCTCTGGGTCCTAGTCCAGTGCTCCATCAGCTGTGGCCACTGGCAAGCCATGGCCTTGCCTTCAGACACAGCAACTCGTCTGCAGAAGGACCAGCTGGGCCTGGATCTGGGAGTCCCAACTTGTTAAAGTAGCAAATAAATGAGCTCTGTGGATTTGGGTGGGTCAAATATCTTGATGAACAGAAATCTGTTCCATGTGTAAGAAGCAAATATGCTGTCAAAGATGTAACAATGGATATGAAATATGAAATCATTACCAGAAGCATACAGCTTTCTAGGCAAAATTGAGCAGATGATGGGAGCCTGGTGATGGGGGAAGGGTGGGCTCCTTACTATTAATTTGCTCAATTAGCAGTTAGCAAATATGCTCTCAACAGTAGCACATAAAGGAAGCAAAAGCTGAGGGTCACAAATATTTTACGGGAAATACAGAAAACATCATTATTATATGTGGTTGGTATCTTAAAGTCTGGCTTGGCTCAAAAGATAGAAACTTCTTCCAGATGCCAGGAATGAGAAAAGTCAAAGTGAGAAACCAAGTCATAGACCCAGCGATTGTGTTTGTTTTTGCAATACCGGGAATTGAACTCAGGCCCTTGCACTTGCCAGGCAAGCGCTTATTCTACTGAGCCATCTCCCTGGGCCAGATCCAGCATTTGATGGGCACATGGGTACAAAGGGAACCTGAGAAGCTGAGGTTCAAACTCCTTCCTAAGGACAGAGTCAGGATAATAGGCTCCCAACGGGATGTGGCAGCTAAGGTGGCAGCTCAATTTGATGGGCTTTGGGATCCACCTCAAGGACTGGTGGGGTACAGAAGCTGTGTCTGGGTGGGTCACGAAGGTGAGACCTTAGGGCCTGTACCTTGTCCCTCACCACTTCTCCTTGGGCACCATCCTCCTACTCCTTGCCTATCAGGAGCTAAGCAGCTCTTCTCCTTACCCTTCTCCCATCATGTTTTTGCCACTGAACCAGTTTACTACAGACTGAACCCATGCACAAATGGAAGCTCCCTTTCTTTAAGTTGTGGGAGTCAGGTATTGTGTCTCAGTGATGGGAAAGCTAATTAATACACATGACTAAGTGGGATTAATACAAAATTAACACCCAAAGCTGAGTGGGACTGTGGGAGAACTTGGAGCCAGAAAGGGATTGTTCTATAGCCAATGTGTAGTTAGAAAACTGCCTCACAGCTCAGAACTCAACCTGGAAGTACTGGTAAGGATAAACCACGGCTTGCTGAGTGTCATTCTAAGGTCCGTATTAAATGCCTCATCCCTAGGGTGGCACTGTTTGCAAGGTGGTAGAATCTCTGAGAGGTGGGGCCTAGTGGCAGATTCTTAGGTTAGTGAAGGCACCAGGGCTTTGACGATATTTCTCTCAGTGTCTGTCTGCTTCCTGGTTCATGGTGGTAGCAGTTTGTTGTGCCATACTGTCCTACCATGATGAGCCACCCTTCCTGGAGGCCCAGAGAAGTGGGGCCACTTAATCTTCGACTGAAACCCCTAAAAATAGGAGCTAAAATAAACCATTTTTATTTATAAGTTAATTGCTTCAGGTATTTCATTACAACATACACACTAACACAAATCATGATCACAGACTACTCTGCAAAATGAGTACTAGAACTGAAGATGCAACTTAAAATTTGCCATTCTGAAATTCTGTACCCAGCTAAACTAACACTCAAGAGAAATAGTGAAGTAAACATCTTTCAGACATACACAGACAGAGAGCACTTACTTTTTCCAGGCCCTTGCTGAAAAAGCAACTAAGGGATATATTTCAACAAGAAGAAAATTTAATCTTACAGAAAAGAATTAAAATAAAAGGAAGCAAAGAAAATGGTAAATCATCCTGTAAAGTCCAGGTATCAACTCTTGAACTATTATAACACAGAGTTGTAAATTGAACAATAATAATAAAGATTAAGGGAGTATAGAATTGGGGTGGGGAATGTGTGTTTTGAGTATTTATTTTGTTCAGAAAGAGGATGGAGCTAGTCCCAGCCACACTAACTGAATTAACACCCAGCTCCCCTGACATTCCCAGCAGTCAGGAGAAGCCCCTTTCCTCCCAGCTCAGTGCCAGTACCACCATATGCCTGGCCATCATCATCTTCTGACATGCCTCACAGTGGACCTTCACCATGGTCCTTCCCTGCAGGACAGTTGTGGCCATGGTTCTGGTTCTATCTCTCCCACAGGTATTCTGGAATTTTGTGGCAATAAGCAGGCCCCTGACAGGTAGAGGAAGGACATGAACAAGGTGTGACAGAATTGCCTTCAGCGAGTCAGCATGCAATTTGAGCTCTAGCTTCCACAGATGGTCCTGTTTTCTGGTCTCATTTCTCTAAAGAACCACTGCCTCAGAGAATTTTCTGTAGTGACAAAATGTTCTGTGTCTCTGTTTCTGTATGGAGGGCCTTAGCCATATGGGGTCACTGACAAACAAATAGGACCACAGAAATCAAGGAACTGAACACCTTTTACTTAATTTCAGTTAGTTCAAATTAAAGTAGTTAGATATTGTTTGTGGCCACTGTGTTGCCTAGCATATTTCTAGAGCATGGGCATTCCTTGAGGGGACCCATTCCATTCCCTATGCTGGAACCCCTGGGTAATTCTCTGCCTCCTTCCATCCCTAGAGGGCAGGGATGATGTGGGGGGACCAGGCCCTCAGAAAATCCTTCCCGCATGGCCCATTTGTCCCCAGAACCCTGCCTTCTCAGACCAAAGGCCTCACTGCTCTGTCAACCAGCCCTCAGCTGGCCTGGAATGTTATCTTCAACCAAAAGTCCTCAAACTCTAGCATCCGCACAAATCACTAAAATGTAGGTTCTGACCAAGTATTTAGGATGTGTGATGGGCCCTAAGGGTTAGCACATCTAACACACTTTCAAATAAGCCTGGTGCTACTGGCCGGGAAGGACTCTGAGTAGAGAGGTTGGAGTGAAAGGAGCCAATGTAGAAAGGCTGCAGACTCGGAGTCCAATTATACTACATTCTGGAGGTGGCAAAAATACAGAGGCAGCAGGAAATTCAGGAGGAGGCAAGGATGTACAGGCAGAGCACAAGGGAACTTAGGGTTGTGCAACTACTCTGGGTAGCAGGCACAAAGGCAGTGGATATATTCTATTACATATTCATGAATGGATTACATATTCATGAATATGAATTACTTAAATATGAATTACATATTCATGAATGAATTACATATTCATGAAATTTCCAGCACCAAGAGTGAACTCTAGGTAAGCGATGGATTTTATTTCATAGTAATATACCAGTATTGGTTCTTTAACTGCAACAAATGTATCAACAGTGATGGAAATTGTGTGTGTGTGTGTGTGTGTGTGTGTGTGTGTGTGTGTGTGAGCGAAACTGAGAATTCTATTTGGTTTCAATTTTTCTGTAAACAAAAACTGCTCAAAAATAAGATGTGTCAATTAAAAACCCACACCAACTTGCTTAATGAACCTTTTAAGCAGAGTCTGGGGGAGGGAGGGTCGATTACAAGCTCCTGTCCCAGAAGACAGAGCCCATGTCCCACCCACCCACCCCCTTCATTCCACTCCCACGGTACCCAGCGAATGTCTAGCAAGAGTGGGTACTGGTTGATTCATTTGAAAAGCAGAACCTGGCACACTGCCTGGCACAGAGCAGGTGCTCCATAAATATTTTCTGGATGAATAAACATGTGGCAGGATTTCTAACAAAACAGCCCGTCTGGGAGTCCCTGGAGACAGACCCTGGGCTGGTCGCTCCGTGGTGTGCAGCTGGCTCACCATTCCCCAGCAGCTCTCGCCAGTCCTTGCTGCCCATGGTGACATCTCTCTCCCCTGGGGTCTGCAAACTTCCATGATGGCCAAGCTCCAGCCACAGCCACCCACGATGCCACAGCCAGTGGACTTCCTTTCAGAGCCTCTGAGACTGCGAAGCCTCCATGCTCAGCCGGCAGAGTCATTCACTCTGCCCCCAGACTCACACTCATTTGCTATGTGCCTCCTTTGTCCTCTATCCCAAGCCCACTTTACTCTCTCATTCCTTGTATACCTGTGGACAAGCTTCTACACACTGTTTCATCTAAGTTCACAATACTTTCATGGGGCAGAAGACAAGACAAAGATGGGACCTTGTCCTCTAGTAACTCAGAGAGGGCAATGCTCCTGCTCACTGGAGAGCAGCCATTCAAGCTCATTCTATTGACACCAAAGCTCATTATTGTTGCTGCCCAGTGCTGCTGAGCCTCCCTCCTCTCTAAGCAGTCTTCTGAAATCACAGCTCTCTTCATGCCAATCAAGCTCTTGCTCAGAAGCGTTCAGCAGCTCCCCACAGGCCATGGGATGAAGGCTGTGTTCTGGATTGGCTGCCCAATGTTCTAATGTGGTGCTGCAGTCTTTTGTGTGAACCTGACTTAATGATTCCAGACCACCAAATCCCTCCTGCAGCCACACTGAGCTCTGGCCATCTCTTACACAGAGGCAGACTTTCCTACTTCTGGGCCTTGCATATTCCAAGCAGCCTTCCCTTCCTCAACCTTCAGGGATCAAATCAAGAAAGGTTTTATAATGTCTTATCCAGGACACGTGACTGGACACAAACATTTCCATTCACATGTCCTGGGACCTTCCAGCATTGGGAATGCAGTGGGTCCTTTATTACTGGCTCATCAGTCACCTTAAGCTTGGGTCAGCTCACCTTGGCACAGAGCTGTAGGAAACCGACACCATTTCCTGAGTCCCTCATGCTGAATCTGAGCCACTAGGACTTGATAGGATCCCATACCCTGTTTCCCCCAGATATCCTGGCAGGAGCTGGATCAAAGCTTTATGGAGGTGGGTGTGGACTAGTCCCAACTGGAGAGAAGTGATGCTCAGCCCAGGACATTGTGCCTCCCAGAGGACACAGGGCAAGGCCTGTTAATAGTGTCAGTTGTCACCATTGAGGGTTGCTATTGGTGCCTGGTGAGTACATCCAGGTACACTGCCTGTCATCCTGCAATGTGCAGGCCAACTCCTGCCCCAAGATCAGGTGCTATAAATGTCCATAGGGCCCTAGGACATGGTTCTTGTGCCAAAGGTGAAGCTTCCTCATGTCTCCTTTGGGTGTCAAGGATGGAAAATTTGATACTGACCAGATGAGTCCAGCCTGGCAAGGAGGGAGCCCTAATTCAGATAAAGGAAAAAAAAGTCTTGTCTTTCCTTTACCTAACCTACCCACCAGTCCATCCACTTACTTGCCATCTATTCATCCACCCATTTATCCATCTGCTTGCATCATATATTCATTCGCCCATCTACCATCTATTCATCCATCTATCCATTTATCCATCTGTCCACCCACCACCTATGTATCTACCCATCTATTGACCACTCATTCATTCACCTATCCATTTTCTTTCCACCATTTATGCATCAACCCATCCACCATCCATTATCTATCCATCTGTCATTTATTTATTCATCTATGGATAGATTAATCTATCTGCCTATGCATTATCTATTAATCTATCCATCTCTCTGCCTATCCACCATTTGCCCATCAATCCAGCCATACACCTATTTATCATCTGTCACCCATCCATCAGTCCATCCACCATTTATTCATTTATCTATCCATACATACACCTATACACCGTCCATTTATCCATCCGTCCATCCATCTATCCATCCATTCAACTATCCTCCATCTATTTACCTACCCATCCATTCATCCATGTACCTACCCATCAATCTACCCATCTACCCATCTATCCATGTGTTCATGCACCTATCCAGACCTACCAGATCACCAGACTCTGCTAGGTGCCAGGGCATCCACAGTTCCTTGTTCACAAGGGGCTGACCCTAACCAAGGGTACTAACAATGAACTTTGCAACAAATAAACACAGAAGATTACTCCAGTCAGCCATAAACAATTGGATTAAAATATAATAAAACTTTGTTAAAGCCATGGAGCTTCATGGTGATATTGGGGGCTCAGCCAGTTGGAAGTGAACTGACATTGGAATTAAGGCTTGCAGGGCTTGAGAGGGAAGCACAACCCTGTCAGGGACCTGTGTGGGAACAAACCTGGGTCACACAAGGCCATGTGTAAAAGGCACCAGGTCATGGAGAAAGTTCCTCTAGAATGGTGTGGGGACAGTCTGCATTTTAATCCTAAGCTTCTGGGGACAGTGATCAGTGTCACATCTGGGCTTTCAGTCATGACTACTAAGTTGCATCACAGCAGCTCTCCTGCCACAGCAACCATCAGAATGGGTGACTATTTCCAGTTAGTATGTGACATACTAAGTAACACTGCTCCCCAAGAGAATAGGCTGCCCCCCAAGATCACAGTGCAGAGAGTAGCTGTCTGAGTGGAAGAGGCAGTGCTGGCATAGGGGTACCACTGAAGTTGCCAGAATCTACACAGAGGGCCCTGAAACGAGTTTGAGTGGAGTAGAAGCACTCTGCGAGGCCATGCCTGGAATGTGGCCCATACCCACATGGGTGACACCTCTGAAGGTCACCAGGTACTGGTGAGCTCAGAAATGAAAGAGACGCTGGGGACAAACTCTGGGGTTGAAGGAAAGTCAGGGGATTGGGGCTCAATCTCTACCAGACTGGACACATAGGGTCAGTACCAACTTTTTCATACTTGACACCCAAAGGAGACATGGGAAGCCTCACCTTTGGTACAAGAACCGTGTCCTAGGGCCCTATGGACATTTATAGCACCTGATCTTGGGGCAGGAGTTGGCCTGCACATTGCAGGATGGCAGGCAGTGTACCTGGATGTACTTACCAGACACCAATAGCAACCCTCAATGGTGACAACTGACACTATTCCCAGACCTTGCCCTGTGTCCACTGGGAGGCACAATGTCCTGGGCTGAGCATCACTTCTCTCCAGTTGGAACTAGTCCACACCCACCTCCATAAAGCTTTGAGCCAGCTCCTGCCAGGATATCTGGGGGAAACAGGGCATGGGATCCTATCAAGTCCTAGTGGCTCAGATTCAGCGTGAGGGACTTAGGAAATGGTGTCGGTTTCCTACAGCTCTGTGCCAAGGTGAGCTGACCCAAGCTTAAGGTGACTTTTGAGCCAGTAACTCAAATAAAAACCAACACTCTTCAAAGGAGAGTAATAGCATCTAGTGTCAACAACATGTTCATAATATTCAGTGATCCATCAAAATCTATGACACAAGAAGCAATGATGCAAGAAAATACAATCCACACTGTAGTGGGGAAAAGTAACCCTGGATTTTGCATACAATATAGTTACTATAAATATATTTGAAGAATGAAAAGAGAACATAAAGAATAATGGCAGGATTCTGTGTAGCAAGATACCTACTATGTAAGAAAGGGATGCAGTGAGCCCCAGTGTCAATGTGGACACTGCAGTTTGAAACTCCCACAGCTGGAGTGCCTGCCTGTGTCTCTCTTGGTCCTTGCTTAAACTCAGAATACACTGCCACCAGGTGGCAGCAACTACACAGGCGCAGGTGAGGCTCAGCAGGTGGGGTTTGGGGGTAGGGGAAGGGGCATCCTGAGGTCCTCAGCACTGGGATACTTCGGCCTCAAGCCCCTGCAGAGGTGCACTTGGAGAGCCGGGTACCAGTGCCCTGGGAAAGCAGACCCTGCGATTTGGATCTGTGACAGGCCTTTCTGTTCTCGCCCTGAAAACACACACTCGAAACACAATGGAGCGCGAGAGTGGCAGGAATCTGGGACAGGGACAATGTGATTTCTTGCAAGGTCCTCTTGGCTCCCCAAAGGCTGAAAAGACAGAAAGTGAAAATTTGAGGGGGAAAAAATGGAGTGGAAGCACTTCACACTTCAGAGAGAACACAGGGCTGACAGAGCAGACAAACAGAGGTTTAGAAAGTTGTGACAGACTGCAGAATGCAAATTGCTGGGGACAAAGAGGCTGAACTGCTTTGTTGCTGCACGGTCTTGACGGGAAACCTAATTCACTGGACCCGCACTGAAGGTGCTTGGTTCCAAGCTCAGAGCCCCCTTCCCTTGGGCTGGGGACCTGGCTTGTCCTGTTTGGGCTGGTGAGATACAGGCCACAGTGGGGACACTGTGGGTGTCCCTGAGCCCCACAATGGGCCAGGCCCCAAGCTGGGCACCAGGAAGGACACCGAGAAGTGCTCTGGCACTCATGGGCCCATCTCAGGGGCCCCCAGGGCAGCGGGCACTCCTGTCCCCAGTGATGAGCAGAATCCCTGAGCCAGCAGGGAAGAGCCACAGGCTGAGGGCTGCCCAGCTGGGCCATGGCACTGAGTGACTGGGCCTCCTTCCCGAACACCAGGCTCCACCGCCCCTGAGACCCACTTTTCTCAGCTGCAGTGGTGCCGAGACCATGCCATAGAACAACACAGGCTTAGCCAGAACCAACCTACCAGCCTCCCTTCCTGCCTTTCTTCTTTCTGAACTTCCCTTCCTTCTTTCCTCCCACTTTGCCTCCTTTACATCATTCCTTTTTTCTTTCCATCCTTTCCTCCATCCTTCCATCTTTTCTTTTCTTTCTCCTTCCTTTCATTCTTTTCTTTCTCCACCCTCTTTCCCTTCTTCCTCTTCTCCCTCCATTCACTCAGAAAGCATTTACTGAGCATTTACCTCCCCACAGGCACCACTCTAGGCAGGAGTGGTGCCAGTGACTGCAACGAACCAACCCTCAGCCTTTCCAGAGCTCTGTTCTGTTCCAGTGGGGAAGTGTGGTCCACAGTGGAGTGTCCAAGATGCTTACAAATGCCCCCAAAGAAACCAAGTCAGAGGCCAAGGAGAGAGAGGAGGGAGCTCAGAAAAGGCAGCCAGGCCTCCCATGGATGTCACAGTGGTTCAGTAGCCATGTAACAGTGTCTATGGCTCCCTCCAGCCCAGGAAGATGGCACTGCCATGTAACAGCAGGAAATGCAATGGCTCGTAGGCTCCCAGGAGAGCTGTGTTCTGGTCTGATTTCTGTCACTGTCTCTTCCTGTAGTTCTGGCCCTAGGTGGGCACAAAAAGAGGCATGCTGCCCTGCCTGTGATGTCCTGCTGACCGCTGCTTTGGCCTCCCAAAGAGCCCCTCCCAAGCCTGGAGAGACAGGGCCTTCCCTGACCTCCCTGCCGGGCCCCAGCAGCTGGCAGAAGCCAGGCTTTGTACCAGTTGCACCTCGGAGTCCTCTGAATACCCAGTTGTGCCCAGAGCCCCACAAGCCTAGGGAATGGGGCCTGGGATCATGGAGAGGCCACCAGGGCTGAAGTGAGGCTTCTGTGGGGCCCCTACAGGCGCACCCTGGGGTCTGCCTTTCTTTCTCCTGGTGACCTGCACATGCCCCACTCACCCAGGCCCAGGCCTGAGCACAGAGAGAGGCCAGTGGGGTTCTGCAGTGTTCCCACCTTTGCTCAGTAGACCCAGGGACAGACAAGAACCTCTGACCTAGCTCAGATCATCCTCCCTCTTTGTGGGGGAGAATCTGGGAGAACAGGGCTAAGACTGTCTCTCCCAGCTGACTCTGGGCTCCAGGTGGTACCCTGCACCTGAATTCTGAGTGCCCAGGCATGGGACATGCAGTCAGCACCAGCAGGACAAGTCCAGACACAACTTCCAGGATCTAGCAGCGGGTGAGTGGTATATAGGATGGCCGTTATCCCTGCCTAGGAAAGACTCCTGAGTGCTCACGACCTGGATGGAGCAGCCTGGGGACCACGTGTGTGGAGGAGTCCCACTAACACCCAGCCCTCCACCTCTGGGGCTCTCCATTCTCCTGGGCTTATGCCAGCAGAGATTTTGATAGCTACAGATTGACCCCTTCATGCTAGAGCTGCAAGAAGCATGAACCCTGCACCTTCAAGACCAGTGAGTCATTGCCCTTCATTTTTTCTCTCTCAATCCCAAAGAAACAAGGAGTCCATGGCACAGACTAGCCAAAGACCACGCAGGCCTAGGACACCTTCTGATACCACTTTTCTTTGTGGTAGAATTTGGTAGGTTTTTTTGCTTTTCTGTTTTGAGAGGGTCTCACTATGTAGTCCAGGTTGCCCTTGAACTCATGGTGATCTTTCTGCCTCAGCCTCCTGAAAGCTGGGATTACAGGTGAGCACCATCACACTCAGCTCATGGCACTAATCTGAAGTGCAAATGGGAAACTAAGAATTATTATTTTGAAGATACAAAACCTGGGTTTATTGAAAGTAGATGTTACAAAGAGATGTAAGGCAGGCCCCCACACTGGTACCCAAGAAAATACTTCTGCCCAGATGTTTTTCTTAGGCACTCAATCCAACTTTGGGCCCTGTGTCAGTTGTCCCCAGGGAGACCCTGAGGCTACCTAGAGTCCTAACACCGTGCCCAGAGGGTCAACAGCTCCAGCAGCCTTGAGTCCCAAGTATTTGTTAACCTCCTTTCTCCTGCACCATTTTGCATGTTTGTTGTAATGTTTAATATTTACTTTAAATTAGCCTTACTGTCCATCATACACATGTGTATGGAGTGTGTATATGGTATGTATGTGATGCATGTGAAATTTATCTATGATATATATTACATATATCATATACAGATGTACAGAGTCATTCCAGCAATAATGAGGTCATGGTTTTGATGTGCCATCAATTTATTTTCTAATACACATTAAAATAAATACATAATTAGAAAAAAATGTTCCTTCACCAAGTGAATCATGCCTCTCTCTCTGTCTCTGTGTCTGTCTGTCTGTCTCTCTGTCTCTGTCTCTGTGTCTCTCTCTCTCTCTCTCTCTCTCTCTCTGCACAGTGGGGAGACCCCAGGCCTCACACACACTGGGCATGTGCTCCTCTTCTGCTCGGCCACTGCGGCCCTTACTGCCCTTGACTTTGATGGCCACCTGCTGGGGCAGCAGGTGCAGCTTATGGTTCTCTTCCTAGAGAAAGAGGCTTTGGCCCCAGGAATGTGATAAACCTAAGTGCAGGCCACACCGGCATAGTGGTAGAGCAGGAAGAGAAACCAGAACCCCATGTCTCTTCATGACTTGGCACATTGACAGATGAGGACAGCTATGGCCATGGTTCAGTTTCCTTGGGGCACCCACTTTCAAAGCCACCAGCTTACATGTAGTGTTGTTTTCCTTTTCATCTTGGAGGCACAAAGTTTATCTTTGCCCCCAGTTAACCAACAGTTGCTTTGGGGGAGACACACACACACACACACACACACACACACACACACGCATCATTAATAATAGAGAATCCAAAAACAGCTCACAGATGTCATGACCTGGAGGCTGCTACACTAAGGAAACACCGTGTTTCCAAGCTTTCCTAGTGCTCTGGCTTGTACAGAGACCGGGTAAACATTCACCGAGCACCCAAACTGTTCCAGGGACTGGGGACCAGGCAGCGGGCAGGACAGATGAGACCTTGCCCTCCAGGGGTGCCTTCAGCCAGTGGCCTGCAGCCAAGCCCTCCTTCCTGGCCACCCTGCCCTGTGGACAATTGTATTCTCTCCCTCCAGCAACCTTGCCTACTGCTGTGCTTTGTCTACATGGCAACTTCTCCTGCTTCTAGGTTTTGCTTTTCTGTTTATCTCTTCCTTCTCCAGTGAGAAAGGTGCCTGCTCTTGCACACTGCTGTACTCTCAATACCTCCAACAATCTCTGATACCAAGAAGGTCTGCAGTGCACAGCTCTGGAAGGGATGGACATGGAGCAAATGAAACCACAGCTCCAATGCACATGCACACACAAACAAACCTGCGTTATTTAAATACTACACTCTAAACACAGGTGCTCTGGGGAATGAGAGGGTACTCAGGGATGGCACATGTCGGGTAGTTGGGGGGAAACATCCCTGAGGAAGCTGTGTTTAAACTGAATCCTAAAGTGGATGTCAGACTTAGTGGGGAAGGATGGTCTTGGGGAAAAGGAGTGGCTTCATAGAGGAGAAGCACGTGCAAAGGTCCTGAGGCTGGAAGGGTGGTCATTATCCAGAGCAAAGCAAGAAAGGGAGAGAGTGGCCAGGGGTGAAGCAACAAAGTGGCTCCTGGATGGCCTAGGGGCCTAGCCATGTGGTTACTACCCTGAAGACCACAGGGAACTCCAGTGGGGATTTAAGCAGAGGTGCCCATCAGATTTACAGTTCAGAAAGTTCATTCTCTGCTAGGCAGAGAGGGACCAGGAGTCCTTACTGGAAGGCCAAGTAGGAGGCTTCTCTAGTTTCCAAGTGGGAGATGGTGGTGGCCCAGATGAGGCTGAGCGCAGCACTGTGAAGCCCTATGTGGATGGGATGGGGTCAGGGGTCAGGTAGGGCTGAAGGCCATTGGCCCTGCTCATGTCCCTCTGATGTTGCTTGGGGACAGAGGCCATCCACCTTTTTTTGGAAAGAGTTGAACAGTAAATATTTGTGGTTTTGCAGGCATATGGGGAGAGCCAGTGAAGCACGCTGATGGCCAGTGCCCAGGGCTGGCCCTTGTCTGGGGTCTGGGAACACAGCTTCCAAGATGCCCCTCAGGTGCTGAGTGCCACAGCTGTTCTGGGTGCCCAGGGCACTGAATTCCACTTAAGAGAGTCCCAGACTCTTTGCCCTAGCAGTGTGATTCACAGGCACAACGGACTCCCCAGGCCCATGGTGATTACATACACAGATGAGCTCTCTGTGCACTCAACAAACACCCTACTGACACCCTTGTCTGAGTGCCAGACAGGGGTCACTGGCAGAGAGCCTGCATCCTGGTGCTGCCTTTCAAGGGTGGGGGAGGGGTGTAGGCAGAGCAATCTTTGTGGGAGGAGATGACAAGGACAGCCTGAGCCTGGATGTCCGCAGACTCTGCCCAAAGGGTCCTTCCTCTTGTTGAAGACAGGAGCAATCACACCATGAGTGTCATTGCTTCTGAGCCCGCAGTCCTCCTGGGGAATCACTGAAGGTGAGGGTGGTCTTGGGATCCCAACACGGGTCTAGCAAGTCCTTAGCGGACATCCAGAAACACCCCCAAGCCCAAGTGCTGCTGCAATTCATTTTACAGCAATGGTAGAAGGCCTGGCTTTTGACCCTAGCAGAGCCATAAACTCACACTCACACAAAACTGAGGGCTCTCGGAATCCACTTTGAGAACCATGGGCTGAGTTCAACACTTTCAAATCACAAGCAGACCAGAAGGAGAAAAAGAAGGAACCTGTCCAAGGTCAAGAGCAGCAGCAGAGCAGGACCTATGGGGCCGCTCCCAGCTGGCCTGGCAGCGAGACCTGAGAGGAAGGAGAGGGAAGGACAGAGCACGAGGCTGGAGGAGCCGCCCGGTGAGCAGCCAGCCTTCCCGCTCCCACTGCTTTTGCCTATGCAGGTGAAGACAGGGCTCTAAGGCCATGAGTGCCTATCATGTTTTCCTAGTCTTTTTAGATTACAAAGTCACCTCTGAAATTTCTTAATAACAGATGCAAAGAGTTAGGGAGGTAGCTCAGTGGTACAGAATCTGCCTACCATGTACAATGCCCCAAGAAAAAGAAAAAAATGAAGAAAAGAAAAGATGCTAATATGCTATCTCAGCACCACTGAAATGCTATCTCAAGGGCTGGGGCCCAGAATCCTCATCTTAACAAATCCCTGGGTGTTCTGAAACTCTAGGAGACTCTTAGTACCTCCTGACTGATGACCTTAAGAACCAAGGAAAAGAAACCCATGGGCAGAAGAGAGAAGAGGAAATCTGTCTGGGATCAAGGGACAGAGTGCAGGCCTGATAAAAATACAAAAGCAGTGCTCCGGGGAACATGATTTCCAGAGACACTGCTTCAGCTGAGCCTCAGCCACCGCAGGTTGGCACAGCCAACAGTAAGGATCTCATCTCCTTCTTCCCAGGGATCCTGCCTGTGATGCAGGATGTGGCACAGGTGTCCACAGTGCTCTGAGCTATGTGGCCCAGCTGACAGGGACAAAAACGAGCCCTTTCTACCCCACTATCCGGTACCCTCTCCATAACGAGGTACAGGTGCACCACGCTAACTAACCAGCACCACACAAACCTTTCCACCTGGGCTTCCAAAACCAAGTGGCCAAAAGCCACTGGCCAGGTTTCTTACAAGATTCCCATTCTAATTGGAAATTAGACAGACATCATAGGATCTATGGTTTTCATTGAAAAATGGAAGTTTCCTTGCCCAGCCCAACATGTCGAGTGCCTTACTCTGCACACTGGAATGACCTGAGAACCTTTTGGTGGCCCTGACACCTGGACCCAGCTCCACAGGGGTTCACGTGAACTAGTCTGGGTTGTGCTCTGGGTCTGGGATTTTCAGAAGTTCCCCAGACAGACGTTCCTAGTGGCAGGTGAGTGGCCTGTTTTCACCAGGCACATTAGCATGTGCCCACACAGAGAATGTTGGGCACAAACACTGCTCCCCATGTAGGACCCCAAACACCTGACCACTGGTGAGCTGATCTCTCCAGTCCATGTTCTTTGAAACATACTCACACGGAGAGCAGGTACCACCAAGTTCCTCCCACTGACACAAACCCAGAGAGGCCTGTGGTGTTGAGGAGGAAAAAGTATAATTCTGACTCCCACCTGAAGTGCAGGTTTCCTTCAGTGAGAAGCTAGAGGGTAGGCAGGGTACCACAGCACTATTAGCAACACAAATCCAAGACTCTTTCCTAGCACTGCACAACTGTCTCAAAATAGCTCTGCAGTACTTTGAAATCATTGTGCACCATCCCAATCCAGAAATCCAAACTGCTTCCAAATCTGCAACCTCTCAGTGCCAACCCCACTGTAAGTGGGAAGCCCTGCACCATGACATTTTGCTCTGTGCATACAACTATCAGAATCATCCCATGGAGTCACCTTCAGGCTGTGTGCAAGACGTAAATGAGACAAATGAATTCCTTGTTTAGATGTGGGTCCCATCTCCAACATATCTCACTATGTATGTACAGAATATTTCAAAATCCAAAAAATAACCCCAACTTCAAAACATTTCTGGTCCCAAGCAGTCTGGAAAAGGGATACCCAACTTGAAGTTATCAGACCTGTGATGGGATCTTGCTATTTAAGAGACTGATAAAGAAGGACATACGTTACCATGTTACAACTTTGCCTTTTAAAACCATTTCTCTAACTGCATTCTAATATACTTGATTTGCTACATGTTTAATTGAAGCATGTTTAATTGATTTTAATTGATGCGATTAAAATTATTATCCTAAGGAGTCCTCAGCTTTCCAGCTGTTTAACTGGCCACTAGTCTCCGTGGCTGGTGGCCCACTTTGGAGCAAGCAACCCTTACCTGTGGGTCGGAGAGACGGGAGATGTCAGGGTACAGGTAGAACTTGATGCCTTCAGCAGCCCCCGGCAATGTGATTCCTCGGATCAGGAGGATGAGAAGCATGACATAGGGGAAGGTCGCGGTAACATACACAACCTGCCCGGGAGAGAAGAGGACAGAATTACAAGAGGTGCCAGTGACAGGCTCATTTCACATAGCATGCCACCCTCAGGTCCATTTGCCCCGCTGCTCATCACAGGTTGTCTTTTTGGAAGGCTAAGCAAGGCCTCCCTGTCTGGTCACACAACACTGTCCTTACCCACATAGCAGTGTCCCAGCCTCAGAGAGACACACACAGTTGTCCCTCAACATCCCAGGAGGACCGGCTCCCCCACACGCCATGGGCTTCGTGCAGAATGGTGTGGGACCAACAGCACGGACACATATCCACTGATCTACTCTAAATAACTCTGGATGACATAAGACATCTGATGAGATGTGAACACCCCTGTGAAAATAGTCATAGATCATACTGCATAGGGAATGAATATGATGGAGAAAGAAGTCTACATATTCAGCATAGAGGCAAATCTTTTTTCAAAATATTCCCTACCCAAGATTAGTTGAATTCACAGATGCTGTTTTGGTTTATATCTATGGTTTTTAAAATTTTTTTTCCATAATTTTATTGAGAAACAAATAGCAATGAGACAGTTTCAAATCAAATTGGTAGGACAGTTTCAATAATTAATACATTGCATACATTCTTCCTAGTGGTTAATTGCTGTACAAGATGCGGACTTGATATCCTATTTACAAACACTATTAGAACAAATCCCTCTATTCATTGACAGAATGTAACTAAAAATCTATCCTAACCATTTTGAATACACAGATACAAAATGGACATTCATCTGCACCCCCTTTTTTGTTAAGTTCCATCATTTAAATATTATAGGGGTGTAAACTCAGCAAAATATTCTAAAAGAGTTCAGTAGTCCATAATAGTATTGGGTCTTCTGCTTCACTGGCAATGTCAGAAATTGTTGACCTGAGTCCCCTACAGTTCAACATAACAACATGGCTTTACTTCTTTTTTTTTTTTAATTTTTTTATAGTTTTTTTTAACATTTATTTATTTGTGTGTGTGTGTGTGTGTGTGTGTGTGTGTGTGTGTGACCAGCTCAGCCCACCAGGGAGCGGGGCTGGCTGGCATGTGGTGCTGGGGGATTGAACCGTAGTCCCTCTGCTTTGCCAAGCTTGTTCCAAGTAGGTGCTTTAGACCACTGAGCCATCTCACCAGCCCCGGCTTTACTTCTTATATTTCATTTTTATACTTTTCTGCTGGATGGTTAAGACCAAAGTAAAGCATGCTCTCATTGGTGGGGCACTGGGGAGGTGACTAGATCAGGGAGCCATGATATTCAGAGTGGGTCAGTCCACTGCCGAGGTTAAGTCTGAATGTGATACCGGGAGGTGAAGCCTGGAGAGGAGGTGGTCACTGGGGGCCGTGGCCTAGAAGGGTTCACCTCCTTCCTGCTTCCTGGCTTTCTCTGCCTCCTCTGTTTGTCCTCCGTGATGCTCCCTGCCATGATGCCCTGCTTGGAGTCAGCTGAGATGGATGAAACTTCTCTCAACTGTGACCCCAAATCAATGTCTCCTCCTTAGAGTTGTGGCTTTGGGTATTGTGTCTTGGCAATGACAAAATAAGACAAGTACTGAGTCTGTGGATACAGAGGCCCCTCTAAACTGCCTGATCCCACTTAAATAATGTACTGAACATAGGGGATTCACAGAATCAAAGCATGATGTGGAGGCTGAAGGGAGGGAATCAGAGGTGGTCACCAATCAGTGGGCACAAAGTGAGCTTAGAGATCTGCCGTGTACCACTGAACCTGGGGCCCAAGGTCACGCACAGCAAGCTCGGAGACACGCAGGGGGAGTGTACAGTTCATGTCAAAGTTCTCACCTCAACCCATTCAAATAGAATTAATTAATTAATTAATTAATTAATTTAGTTCGAGGGGTCAAACTCAGGACTGTGTGCTTGCCAGGCAGGTGCTTATGCTGCTGAGCTATCTCTGTGGCCCTAACATAGGATTTTAAAAGAAAAAAACACTGTTGGCCTCTGCCATGTGCCACTCTGCCTTGGGGCCAGCTGTGCATGTACTGAAACATCCACAAACTGTGAGCTAAATAAAGCTTTCTGTCCAGAAAGAAAGGAAGGAAGGAAGGAAGGGAAAAAGAAAACAGAACAGAAAAGAAAACAAAACAAAATAAAAGAGAAGAGAAACAAAAAAGGACAATAGTAGGGGACCCCACAGGGAACAAAGGCACCCAAAAGACAGGAGCACAACACTCTGCCTCAACACCAGGGCTAGGCAGGAGCTGGCAGGCAGTGTCTACAAGGGCCCCACTCAGCTACACCACATGATTGTCTAATGTTTGTGACCATGGTATTAGAAACAGACATCTGTCACAACCCAGTAGGCACAAAGCTAGAAAGGAAGCTTCACAAACTCACTGACATGTATGCTGCAGGCTCATATCACATCTGACACTGTTTCATTATGGCAACAAGTTGGTCATGATCCATTAAATCCGTTTTATAACTCCCCAAAGGGCTAAGATGCATATATCTGAAAAACACTCCTCTCAATTAAAAAACAAAAACAAAAACAAGAAACAGCAATAGGATAGGATAGGATGGGATGGGATTGGATAGGAAAGGGGAAGGAGAGGGGATGATAGGGAAAGACACAACAGAAGAAAAGAAGGGAGCAGAGCAGAGGAGAGGAGTAGACAGGACAGGACAGGACAGGACAGGACAGGACAGGACAGGACAAGGGAAAATAGGGAAGGATAGAATAGGTAAGGAAAGGCTAAGAGAGGAGAGGAGAGGAGAGGAGAAGAGAGGACCAGACCAGACTAGACCAGACTGGACTGTACTGGACCAAACCAGACCAGACCAGACAGGATAGGATAGGAAAGGATAGGAGAAAGTAGATTAGCAGAGGATGGGATAGGATAGGATGGGATGGGATGGGACGGGATGGGACGGGACAGGATGGGATGGGACAGGAAGGGATAGGGGAAAATAGGGAAGGACAGGATAGGATAGGTAAGGAAAGGGTAAGAGAGGAGAGAAGACGAGAGGAGGGGAAGGGAGGGGAGGAGAGGGGAAGGGAAGAGAAGGGAGGGCAGGGAAGGAGAGGGAACGGAACGGGAGAGGAGAGGGAAGGGGAACGGAGAGGAGAGGATCAGACAGGACAGGACTGGACTGGACTGGACCAGATCAGACAGGATAGGATAGGAGAGGCTAGATTAGCAGAGGATAGGGGAGGATAGGATATGACAGGACAGGACAGGACAAGATAGGATAGGATGGGATAGCACAGGATAGGATAGGATAGTGCAGGTTGGGGAGGATGGATAGGATATAATAGGGGAGGATGGGATAGGAAAAGAGAAGAAAGGAGAGAAGAGGAGAAGAGAGGAGATGAGACGAGAAGAGAGTGAAACACAGGGCAGGGGAGGATAGGGAAGAAAAGGGTAGGATGGAGAGGATAGGGGAAGATATGATAGCAAAGGATAGGATAGGTGAGGATACAATAGGAAAGGATATAGTAGGGTAGAGTAGGGTAATGTAAGGTAGGGTAGGATAGGATAGATAGGATAGGACAGGGCAGGACAGGACATGATAGGATAGGGTGGATGGGATGGTATACGATAGTGTGGGGTAGGATAGGAGACAATAGGTCAGGACAGGACAGAGTACGGTAAGGTACAGTAGGATAGGATAGGGTAGGGTAGGGTAGGGTAGGGTAGGATAGGAGAAGAAAGGATAGCACAGGATAGGGTCGGGTTGGGATTGGGATTGGGATAGGATAGGACAGAACAGGACAAGACAGGATGGGATAGGATGGTGGAGGTTAGAGGAAGATGGGATAGGATATGATAGGGGAGGATAGGATAAGATAGGATAGGAGAAGAAAGGAGAGGAAATGAGAGGGCTGGAGAGGAGAGGAGAGGAGAAGAGAGTGAAGCACAGGGTAGGGAGGATAGTTAAGAAAAGGGTAGCATAAGTAGGATCGGGAAAATAGGGGAAGATATGATAGCAAAGGATAGAGTAGGGTAGGCTAGGCTTGGGTAGGATAGGGTAGGGTAGGGTAGAATAGGATAGGAGAGGATAGGGAGTAAAGGGAGGATAAGATAAGATTGGATGGGATGGGATGGGATGGAGTGGGGAGGGGTGGGGTGGGGTGGGTAGAAGGGATATGAAGGGATACAAAGAGAAGGGAAACAAAAGGAAAGGACAGGAAAGGGCATGACAGGACAGGATAGGATGGGGAGGATTAGATAGGACAGGACAGGACAGGACAGGGTAGGATAGGGTAGGATAGGATAGGATAGGATTGGGAGGAGAGAAAAGGATGGGACAGGATAGGGGAGAATAGGGAAGGATGGAATAGGGTATGGTTGGGAAGGATAGGGGAGGATAGGATAGAAACAGAGAGAAGAGAAGAGGAGAGGAGACAAGAGGAGAGCAAAGCAGATGGTAGGGGAGAATAGGGAAGGAAATTGTAGAGTATGTAGGATGAGGAGGATAGGGGAGGACAGGCTAGCATAGGATATGACAGGACAGGATAGGATATGGGAGGATAGGCAAGGATGGGATTGGATAAGATAGGGTAAGGTAGGCTAGGCTAGGCTAGGATATGATAGGCTAGGATAGGGTACGGTAAGGTAGAGTAAGATAGGGTAGGGTAGGGTGGGTTGGGATGGGATGGGATGGGACAAGATGGGACAGGACAGGGTAGGATAGGACAGGACAGGAAAGGAAAGGAAAGGAAAAGACAGGGTAGGATAGGGTAGTGGACAGTAGGCTATTCTATGCTAGGCTAGGTTAGAATAGATTAGGATGGGATGGGATGGGATGGGATGGGATGGGATGGGATGGGATGGGATGGGATGGGTTAGGATAGGATAGGATAGGATAGGATAGGATAGGATAGGATAGGATAGGATAGGATAGGATAGGATAAGATAGGGAAGATAGGGTAGGCTATGATTGCAAAGGACAAAATGGGGGAAGATAGGAAAGGATGAGATAGAATGAGATGGGATAGGATAGGATAGAATAGGGGAGGATAGCAAAAGATAGGATAGGATCGGATAGGATAGGATCGGATCAGATCAGGTCAGATAGGGTGGATAAGAGTTGACATGTTAGGACAGGACAGGACAGGATAGAACCAGAAACACAGGGAATGATAGCAGAGAATGCAGGAGGGTAGAGGAAGATGGGGAGGATAGGTGAGTGTAGGGTGTACATGGGAGGACAGGCAGACTGGAAGAGGAAGTGAGGAATCAAGTAGCCTTTTCCTGAATGGCTTTCAGCTTGGTACCCAGACCCAAGGAGACTGGAGATCATTTCTGCTGGTCATGCTGTCTTCCTTATCTCGTCCAACATCCTGCCAGTGGTGATGTGTCTCCTTTGAGACCTTCTCTTTTCCTCTAATCATTCAGTTCCGTCCCTGGGTAAAGCCTGCTTGCTCCATCATTTTAGAACAAGAACTTGTCCAAATGAAGGGCCAGGGACCCTCCTGAGACTCAGAGGGTGCACTGGTCTCCCCCAAACACAAAGATATGTGCAGGCTTCCCAAGGGCCTGACTCAGCCTCCCCAGGTGAGCACCCATGTGCCGAGTCCTCCACCTGCAGTTCACCTGGCACTTCTTCGGCAGTGGCTTGGTCCTGTCCACTCACAGACTCAATCAGCCTCTCACCCACACACTTGTTCCAACATCAAAGACACTTTCATGTTGGAGAACTGAGCTATGCCTCGAGGTATGCAAGTAAGGGTTAATCACAGGAAGGTATTCCTGTCCTAAGAGGCTTCCAGCTGGTACAAAGGACAGATATGTAGATAGGTAGACAATGCACCATGTCATCAGAGGTGGGAAAGCATGCTGGAGCACAGAGACGAAGCAATCAGGGAAAGATTCTCAAAGGTGATCTGGATATTGGCCCATAAATGATGGCCAGGACCTGCAAAATAGGAATGGAAGGAAGAGGAAACAAAGCTCTTGCTTTATGTCAGGCCCACATTACACACACATGATAATAACAATGGTGACATTTTAAAAAATGTAGTTAGTACAGGTTCTACATTGTCTACAGAATCTCACTACACAGATTGGACTCGTAGTGATCCTCCTGTTTTTAGCCTCCCAAGTGCTGGGATTACAAGTGTATACCACCACACCCAGTCTCAAGTGCCATCTCAGTGTGCCCCAGGGGCAGGGCCAGCACAGCACACCAGGGATTGAGCCCCAGCTACTGCGCTCTGCCTAAGTAGTTGCTTTAGTCCGCTGAGCTACATGGCCAGCCCAACAACAGCTACATTTATCAGTACTTCACGAACCCAAGTGGTCCTGCTCTGAGAAGCACAATTTATTTCTTCTTACACGTGAGAAAGGCCAGACAGCTCACCAGTCACTTGTCCAGGGTGACCCAGCTACTGAGTAGTCACCAGACACAGGACTTACAGCAAGACCTGGTTGCCTCCAGTCACGTAGTCAACCCTCAGGCAATGTATGCACCCCTGAGACAGCCATGCAAACTCTGTATCTTTCTCTGAATTTATGGGATAAGATGCAGATAAGTCCAGTCATTCTGTTAGTTTGTGGTTTAGATCTAAAACATCCCCCTGATTATGTGTATGGAGGGGGACCGGGCCAGCAGGATGGTATACACACCAGTGGGCTCATCCATGGACGAGCTCCATAGCTGATGTGCCTTTAGAGGCACAGCCTGGAAGGGTGCACTTTTGTCCCCAGTGTGGCTTGCTCTCTTCCACTTCCTTGCTGCCATGAGCTGAGCACCTCTCCTCAGCTGGGCCTTTCTTCCGAGCTGTTTCTGCCTTGGAGCCCACTGACCGTGGAATGAAACCATGGGATCAAGTCAGCCTTCCCTGTCCATTGTGGATGTTGGATTATCCCAGTGTTGGGAAAGTGATTCAGACAAGACAGGACAAAGCAGAGATTTACATCCAGACCTCAAAAAATAGAAAATCAACATCAGCAGGGGGTGGGGACAATGGGCCTGAGGGGCACAACTTGGAGAGCTGGATTGTTTCCTCCAGAATCCATCCATAATCAACAATGATGGTACTGCCACAGCCCACTAGCTCCTAACCCACCAATTCTGCATCCCTGTTTCCAAATCCACCATCAAGTCAATGTATGCCTCATGCAATCAACACACTCTCTGTCACATTGTAACGTCATGTGTAATCCAGCAGAGGTGCACCCAAGTCAAACATGTAAAAAAGATCAGAAGTTGATATGAATAATAAAAAGTAAGAGGTCAAGGCCAGGTGTAATGATGTTTATCTGTTACTAGCACCTGGGAAACTGAGGCAGGAAGACTGCAGGCAGCTTAAGGCCAGCCCGGGCTACACTGTGAGTTCAAGGCCAGACATAACTGCATAGTGGGACCTTGCCTCATAAACAAAAAAAAAGAAAAAAGTAAGAGGCTAGAAATCAATAAAGATTGATGGTTACTGCCCAGAGAGCTACAATGCTATAAAACTTCCAGTTGGACTTGGATTCTTCAGCAATATCTGTGAGAGATCTTGAGTATTTCATATAAATTGTTCTTTTTCTCCAAAATGGATCTCCCCACTCAGTTAACTGAAGGTCACTAAAAGTCTCGTCAAGGCTAAAAATCTGATGCTTCTGCTTCATAATGCCCACTCTTTCCACCATGTGACAGACTAATACCCGCATTATCAGGGCTGCCCTGCTCTAGATCCATGATACTTCCAGCTCAGCTCTCTTAGCTTTCCACGCTTACACAACTTAAGGAAAAGAACACTATCACATAAAACATAAGAACTATCCAAAGATCATAGAAACATGTCCTTTACTGTGACCACTTTGGTTTTTTTTTCTTTTTATAAATTTATTTTTATTTTTTTATATTTTAGGGAAGGGTCTACAGGGTGTTCAGGGTCTCACTATTAGATCAGACTCATAGTGATCTGCCTGTTCACAGCCTCCCAAGAGCTGGGATTACAGGCATGTGCCATCATGCCCAGTCTCAATTGTTGTCTCAGTGTGTCCTGGGGGCAGGGCTGGCACGGCAGGCCCAGGGATTGAACTCCCGGCCTCTGCACCTGCTTGTAGGTGCTTTAATCCTCTGAGCTATTTGGCCAGCCCTTGAGCTGCACTCTGCCTGTCCTTCACTGCGTGGCCTGGCAAGGGGTGTCACTTAGAACCTGGCCAATGTACTCTCACTGAGCCCAGGGAACATCTACAGTACACTGTCCTTCAGTCACCATGGCAGCATGGTGTATTACACATTGGTGATTGTTTTGAAGCTTTTCATCACTTAGAGGTCTGGATCAGCACTCTGCTTCTGTATCACATTTAGAAGGGCCACATTTTCTCTAGCAGTGGTCATGCCTTCACTTGTATATTACTTTTATAAAACCATCAAGGAAATGAAATAGTCAAATGAATTGCCAAAGGACTAAAATCCAGATCAGTTTGACTGCCAAAAGGAAACCACAAGCATGAATTTTCCTAGAAAAATTAATTGTAAGCTCAGACTGGAGAGCTTCAAGTCAGGGTATAGAGTAGGGGATGGAGTTGCCACAAGAGAGTGGTGAAAGACTGGAAAACACAACATAAAGATAGCTCATATCTGTCACGGGTTTCAGCTTTTCTTAAAGCTTCTCTTAGTCTATTTCCATCATTGCCACACCAGACTTGTAGACATTATCCTTGACTTCTGAGAATAGTTGTAGACTATCAAAACCACACAGAGCTCATCATAGAGACTGCCCATAAATGGTGTGTGTCACAACCCATTCCTCCTGTGCACCTGTCAGACATCACTAATCAATCACTTAACCCTGGATGCAGCCTCGGAGTGGCCCCACTCCAGCCTCTAGCACTGGAGGCAGCCTAATCAGAACTTGAGTTGAAATTCACTATCTGTGACCCTTGATCCAATCCATGTTTCATGTACACATTTTAGTCTCTTATAGGCCGAGAAGACGATCAGACCTTGATCCTGTCCTCAAGGAAAGACTTGTCAAATGTGTACCTGCAGGAGGCTCAGGCATCATGACCCACACAAGCAGGGTCAAGCAGGGAAAGGGAGCTTCAGAAACAGGTGGGGAAATGTGCCTCCAGGGCCTTTAAGTGGGCTGAAGTGGAGTATCCAAGGATCAGCAGGAAGGAGAGAGGCTGTATCAGGCAGGAAAGAATGGAACCAGCTAAGCATGTACAGGGGGTGGCAGACTACAGACCCCCAGGACATCTAGGGGCCTCCAGGTGTCACTGGGGTACCCAGGCTGGAGTTAGTCTTGCCCCTTTCCTCAGATGACCTTATATTCAGTCATGACAAGTCCTACCAACCTGGCTTCCTGCTGCCAGCTGAAATCAGACCATTTTTCCTCCCTATCAATGAGCCCCGTATCATCTTTCTTCTCAGTCTGCGACAGCCCATGTTATCCACATATAGTTCAAGGTTCAAAAATAGTCTGGCACGGTACTTCCTGCTCCTCTGAGTGACTTCTTGCACATGAGGCTATGGAAGGAACTCCACCATCCTTGTCTCACATCCATGGTGGTGGGTAGAGTAGAAAGGCTGGGCTTTGGGTCTGATAATGCTGGGATCCAGCACTGGCTCTGCCCACTTGCCCTGTACAGCTTTGCCCTTCCCTGGCTACATGCTCTGTGCTGCAGGGATATGCCAGGCTTCTCCACCTCCCTGTTGCTTTGAAGGGCTCCCTACCACAGTGCCTACCTCTGACTCTGTGATTGCTCAGTGCATCTAACGCCATGTGTCTGCAGCTCCACAAGGCTGAGGGCTTCTCAGAAACAGATACCTTGCTTTCTGATGAGAAGTCACTGTCCCAATTTTCAGGTCCAGAGGCAGAGGCTCAGAGCAGTTCCTTGGATAGTTCTGTCTCAGCCACCTCTCAGCCACACAAGCCCTGCTGTCAGCACAGACATGGAGAAAAGGTTGCCGTGTGCTCCCCAATGCCTACCCCGACACCCTGTGTCCTCCCAGCACTGATGATGTGCTCCACTAGCAGGATCCTTGACTGGGAAAGGAGGAAGAATTCAAAAATATGAAGGATTTTTTCTTCTGCTTTCTGGGCTGTGTCCACAGTTCCCAGAGTGGTGGGTGGGACAAGAAGCATGTTTAGCTGGTGAATGCTGGATGGTTGAACAGAAAAGCAGGCTGAGGACTGGGAATAAGAGGTTAGAATGTGGGCTTTTAAAACTACTTTGCTCAAGCTCAGCCTGACAATTTGTGACTTAGCTAGATCCTGTTTTCAAAAACTTAAAAGTTCTGTGGATGTAGCTTAGCACAAAGGCCATCGCTCTAGCCGGGTTACTTTGTGTAGAATCTACATGAGAGACCAGTTATCTGTATAAATCAGGATTTAGGAAACTGAGTTGGATTAAATGAAGAGGTATGATTCTAAGCAACCGAGCAAGAGTTTGTTTAAAACACAGACCAGGTGAGAGACAGAAGACAAGGGTGTCCAGGTACAAGATGTTTCCCCCCAAAGGGGAGAAACCTGTAAAGCTGTCTAAGGATATAGGATTTGCCAGGAAGAGTCCAGGGGTTGCTGCAGGGCTCAAGCACTATGCTAAATTGTGCAGTGTTTGGTTATAGGCATAATCAGGTCCCTGACAAGGGACCATCAGGCCCATTGTCTCTGGCTACTGCCAGGGTAGCTCAGCCCAGAGAGGTGGGTGTGGGGGAAAGAGGTTCAATCTATCAAACTTCTCAGGCCTGTGAAATGAGCCTGGGGCACACCCCTTGGTGAAGAGAGTTTTTGATAATTGTTTAATTCCCTTTCAGCAGGTCAAGTCCTTCTGAATATAAAGGTTAGCAGGGTTGGTGGTAATTATACTGTATCCTGTCTTAATTGACTCTAATTGCTCATTTGCATTCCAATGCTGGAATTGTGGGGTGTTTTTCCCCCTGCTTCCAGGACACAGCTATTTATTTCATAGCAGGGAGGTTGTCTGATCTCTGGGAAGGTCACAAAAGTTGTAGAAGGGCCACTCCTCCTTAAGTTTCTCAGGATAATGAAAGCTTAGTGTTGTTCAGAAGACATTTGGAAAGCAGAATGGTGTGGGGGTAAAAACCTAGGACTCAGGTCAGCAGATCCAATATGCTGGGCAGCTTGGGCAAGTTCCATACCCTCTCTGGGTTGGCAGTCTACAAACAGACAGGGCGACATTTGTTCAAACTTGAATCACTTCTCCTCTGTCCAAAATGATTCCCACAGTAGGAACATTATCTTATATTTTCTATAAATCTGTATGCTTTCTTATGTTAACAGGTATATATGATAAGAAAACTGAATTATAACTATAAACAGTAAAGTATTACTCATGACACAGATGGAAGGTAATTACAAAAATAAAGGCAATGAAAATAAAGTGTGATTAAATTCTAGCTAAAGGCTCTGAGTTGGAGCTGTGCTCAACCTTTATTCAAAGCAAGAACAGTGCTTGAGAGAGGCACTAAGATGAGCCAGTGCTTTGTGCATGGTACTTTTTACCTGGGAGACAAAGAAAGGGAACAACTGTCTCAAAAACCTGTGTGATGTCCTTTGACCTGCATTTATATGTCCCCTAAATCATCCTGTGGACAACCAGTAGAAAGAATTCTGGCCAGTGTGGCAGCACACACCTGTAATCCTAGCATGCAGGAAGCTAAGGCAGGAGGATTGTTGTGAGTTTAAGACCAGCCTGGGCTACAAAGTGAACTCAAGGTCAGCCTGAACTACATAGTGAGACTCTGTCTCCAAAAAA
>NW_004524809.1:1762061-1767955 GCF_000260255.1 Octodon degus
AAGGAAGGAAGGAAGGAAGGAAGGAAGGAAGGAAGGAAGGATTATTCATTTGTGGGAAAGTTCAAGGATAACTTCAAAAGGTCCTTCCAAGCTTCATAAGTGCTTTTTACCAGGGGAGCTGCAACCCTTTCCTAAGCACTAGGAGCTCTCCAGGGTCCTGACACTGATTTACTCTAAACCTGTGAGCTGGTTCCCTGGGGCCTTGGAAGATGCTGCCATTGTGTACCTAAAGAGCACCACAAATGTTTTATGTTGTATCTGGAACTGATCTTCATATCACTTGCAAGAATCCTTTTCCACTTTTCAGGCAAAACCCCAAGACCAGGGAGGAAGTGCTCAGAAATCCCCTCTCTCCAGCACACTCACTGTGCTCTCTGTCCCCTTTCAGCCTGTCTCCTTCTTGGCCTTTAGCACCTGGCCTGCCTTTTGGTAACAAGTCATCACTTTCCAGTGCTCAAATCCAACCATGAAGCACCAGGGACACAGCCCTCTCTCCTCTCCAGCTGATCTAGCCCATATGGTGGGAAAACATATTGCTGATATCGGGTCCTTAAACACTCATTATTATGAAGATCAACAGGGCCTCACCACTTCCCTTTGGCATTTTGGAGACCACCCCTTAAATTTCCAGAACAAAGTGCCCTAGCAGTCACTGGAGTCTGTTTCAATCTCCATAAAGTTGTATGTGATCTTTGGGCAAAACTTGTTAGGAAAATGCAAAACTGCAGAAGGGAGGCCATCATAGACATGTGTAGCCTACCACATTTTCTACCACCTGTGGAGTATTGTTCTAGAACTTTCTAACAGAAATTATAAATGGGGACTTTTTGTTTTAAGCAATCAAATTCTAAATAGGCAAGGTCATATTTCCAGAAGAAAACAGTGAAACTTCTTCAAGGAGAGAATGACATCCTAATGGTATAGAAATATTTCCATGAGAAGTCCATGAGTGATCATATTCTGTACCTGGAGAAGGAGTCTCCAAATCGCTCTACTGTATAAACTTAAAGGAGCAACTGGAGCAGCCTTGCCAAAGATACCACCATTAGGAGAAGCCACAGTTTTAGCCTTCTTTGCCACAGTTTAGAAAAAGCCTGGTGGGGACTGAGAAGATAGCTCAGAAGTCTAAGTGCCTGCCTAGGCAAGTGAAAGGACCTGGGTTTGATCCCTGGCACTACATGCTGTACCATGCTGGCCCCGCCTCAAGCGAGCCAAGGCAGCCACCAAGAACAGGCATGGTGGTGAACACCTGTAATCCCAGTGCTGGGGAGGCTGAAACAGGAAGATCACTATGAGTCCAAGCTGTATAGTAAGACCCTGGAACACATGTGGTGGAACGGAATACACATGGACTGTGTGGTTTCCAGGCCTTCCTGAAAAGCGGCTTCTTCATTGGTGACATGAGGATGATATCTAATTTAACTGTCAAGAGGAAGGTTTGTTAAGAGCCCATCATGCAAAGCATCAGAGGAAGGCTTTACTCATGAATGAGAAGGACTGGAATGGTGACCTCTAGGTGACAAGCAGAGCCTCTCCAACGCAGACAGTGAGTGACCTAGAGCCAGCCTCATCTCAGTGAGGAGATGGCACACTGGAGTGGCTCTGTAAAATCCTTATGAAATCTTCTGACAGATGGGAAAGCTCTTCTATTTTTAGTTGGCATCAGCCCCCTTGATCCATGTACCAAGCTTCCTCCACTTCCCTTACCTCTATTTACTATTCCACTTTATGATTAGCTATTGTGCTGGTCAGCTTTCTGCCACTATGACAAAACACCTGAGGTAAACAACTTCAAGGAGGAAATGTTTGTTGAGTTCATGGTTTCAGTTCATGGTTCCTTGGTCCTGTGGGTTTGGGCCTGTGGAAGCACAGGACATCATTGTGGAGGGTGTGGTGGGACACCTCTCACCCCAGGGTTGCCATGAGGCAAAAAGAGAGACAGGAAGAGCCCAGGGTCCCACTGTCCTCTTAAAGCCACACCATTTAATGAACTAGGCCCTGCCTCCTGACAGTTCCACCATCCCCCAAAGGTACCACAGGCTGGGGAACAAGCCTTCTATGCATGGGCCCTGAGGGCACAGTCAGGTCCAAAGCAGATGTTCACTTAGCCGGTTCTCCCTTTCCCTGCATCTACTCAGAGGCCAGGCATTATTCTTGTGTACAGACTCTGACACACTTCTGGCAAAATGAATAAATAAATAAATTCAGACATTGGTAACCTAGTTAAGAATGAATGAACAAAGCAAGATACAACTCCATGTAGCTGTGATGAGCCTCTGGTGAGACCAGTCTGGGTTTTTATCTCAGCCTCTCCATCTGGGAGGAAAGAACTTTCTGCTCAGTGCAATCCATGAGCCCACTGTGCATCAGGCCCATGCCAGATTCTGAGAGAAAATGGATCCTGGAGACCAGCTGGGTCCCTGTCCTCAAGGGGTATATGAGCTGAAGCCAGGGCAAAGTGATGGGCCCTTCAGTTGATGGTAGAGTGGGAGTCCAGGAACACACAGTGATGCAGGGTGGGCATCTCAGATGGCACTGATGCACCACAGAGCTGCTCCTGGGCAGGCTTGGTGGGGAATAGCATGTCCCTGCCACTCCAGGGTCCTATCCTAGAACTTATAGGGACAACCTCCTCAAAGCAGGAAGGGCTTTGGACATGAAGTAGGCAAAATACATCAGCTAGGGAAAAGTCACCTTTAGGGACAGAACAAGCTCTGTGTATCAGTGAGAAAGTACTAAAATAGGCCCTATGCTCATTCTAGTAGTTAAGTCCAATTTGAATCCTTGTCTGAAGGGTATCTAAACATCACTGGATGGAGGAGGCTAGTGTCTAAGCCTATTTCATGGTGAATTAAGATTAACTGGGAAGGCTACTGATTTTTACAGAGCTCTATCATAAAGACAACAAAAATGAGAGAACAAATCCCCAAACCAGCCCAAACAACATGAACATTCCGTGCCCAGCCAAACTTACACTGGAATTAGGAGCTATTATTTACTGCCTGGAAAACACACTCAGGGCCTTGGCTAATAATGATTTAAACCCCATCCATCTTCTTGGACCAGAAGGCTGGTGTCACCATGGTAACCAAGGGCACTATGAAAGCGTACATTCCCTGGTGGGGATCCATCAGGACTGGGGTGGGGGTGGCACTGTTGGATGAGAAACACCACCACCACCCCATGTCCCCTCACTCTGATAAGCAAACTTGTAGCAATGGAATATGGACAGTGGGCATGTTCAGGGGCCACATCTGCAACCAGAAAGATCAAGGTGCTGCTTGCTTCCTGCGAGCACACCCTTTTCTCCAAGATGTAGCATCCATCCATTGCATAGGTCACAGAATTGGGTGCTCCTGGGTGCTTCCTGTGGGGGTACTGAGGATCTCAGATCCTTCATCCACCTACATGCTACTTCCAAAGCTGCTCCTTCCCTCAGAGAACAAATCCACATTCACCTCCTGGTGCTGCCACAAGTCATGGCAATCTGTCTTCTGCTCCCACCTTTCTATTCAGCTGTCCTCTCCAAGGACACCAGTGACCCTTTAATAATCCAGCCTAATAGCTTTATTCTCTTTGCAGCTTTAAAATGTCCTTTCATGAGACTTATTTTCGTCTTGATTTCTCCATGCTTTTCTCTCACACAAGCTCATTTCATCATGCTTCTTTCAGGTAATCAAGCCACTGACTTTGGCAATTTCTCTCAGTGCCAGGCAGTATGCTGGGCGCTGGGCACAAGAGCCAGCCCTGCCCTCCTGCTCTCACAGAGGGAGCCAATTTCTAAGCTGTTTCCTAGAAGCCCAGCCCCACCCATGCTATGGCTTCACTGTATCTCCCAAGAGCTCCCGTGAGGGAAACTTAATCCCTAAATCAAGTATTAGTGGCACTTGGAGTTAGGGCCTATGGAGGCAGTTAGGATTAGATGAGGTCATTAGGGTGGGGCCCCAGGATGGCATTAGTGGCTTTTTAGAAAGAAGAAGGGACCTGAGCCCACACGCATGCCTATGTCCCCATGTGACCCCTTCCACTATGCAATGATACAGCACGAGGCCTTCCTAGCCTCCCAACCTCCAGAACCAAGAGCCAAACAAACCTTCATTCTGTACAAACTATTTGGTGTCTCATATTTTACTGTAGCAACAGGACACAAACTTAGCCACATCTACATTTCCTCTCATGCTTTCTTGAGTTTTCTTACATCCTCTTACAGTCTTAGAAGTCACCCATGTGTTGATGACCTGCACCAGCCCAGCTGTATACCTGGAGTTTAAAACCCAGATTTTCAACTCCTTTATGTCTATGTCCTGGATGTCCTACAAAGACCCACAATTCCAGATGCTCAGCTTCAAAACCATTACAGTATACCCTCATGAGGTCACTGTTCAGAGTTTATGGCCTCAGTTGTTTGAGAATTTGTCCTTAGAACCTAACTAATAATTGTTCACAAAACCCCTGTAATTTTGTAGAAACTGCAAATAGCCTGCCTCTACATTTTGTTGTTGTTTATCAGGAGGTTTGCAAGTAGCCAACCTAAGAGGGTTGGTCAGTTCTCCTTGTTGCTTACTGGCTGCTTCTCCGCAACCCATCGGTGTGAGATGAGCCAGCACACAGACTGTTATGGCACATCTAGCTATCTTGAGGGTCCTTCTTAAAGCCTTAAGATCCCTAAATACCTTGTACCTTCTAAGGCCTTATTGACATAGTATCTTATTAAATTAAATTATATAACTGTGGGAGGCATAGCACACTTAGGGTTTAAATGATAAAAGTAGGCATTTTTCTGACCATATTTGAAATTCACGGGTTTTCACAATTCACAGGTGTTCAGGGAATGTCAACCCCAAGAATTTTGGGGATCCACTGTGTATGTATTTCCCCTCCCAATACGTGCCCCCTTCTGTGTCCCTTTGGATAATGGCATCACCCAAGCTACAACTCCAATGTGCCTCTCTGAATTCAGCTTCCATCTCTGCCCCTTCTGTGTGACTTAACCTTTGAGAGGGAGAAAACCCCAGCCGAGCTCCACTCCCTGAGCACCCACGCACCCCCTGTCCTTGCTCTTACAAGAAGGACCAAGTGTAGGCCACATCCCCTGGGTCTAACCTGCTCCCCATCTCCCTGAAGTCTCACCATCCTGGCTTTTCTCTACTTATCAAGGAACCCCTTGGCCTCTTCTTGGCAGGTTCCTCCTCTTAGCCCCTTAAATATTCATGTTCCCTAAGTTGCCACTCTACTCTCACATTCTCTCCCTGTATATCTCACCTGCTCCCAGAGCTTCAACTCCATGAATTTTAAGACACATCTTTGTTAAGCTGCTGTATTTATCTGTTTTCGGTTACTATTATGAAATATCTGAGGTGGGCTAACTTTATAATGAAAAGAGGTTTAACAGATCACAATTTGGGAGATTCAAAGGTATGACTGTAAGAAGGTCGCAGGCATACATGTGAGGGTGTGAATGAGAGGTCATACCACAAAGCAGGAAGCCAGTGAAGATTCAGAGGCTGGGCTTGTGCTGATAACTCACCCATGTGAGTGTGCAAGGGTCTCATGAGAGCTGACCAAATCCCTTCCTGGACAGCACTCTCATGCCCTGCACAAGTCCCACCCACTCCAGCTCTTAGAGCTGCCGGATTACCTCCTGACTCTACTTCTGAGGACCACACTTCTGACACATGAGCCTAACGGGACAAACCACATCCAAGCCATAGCAATGATCCACACTTATCTCTGAAGCCAAGAGAGTCTGCGAGGAGGTGACAGCTCCCGTAGTCTCTGCTGCCAGAGTTTAATGGACCACAGGCAGAGCTGTGCCCAGGATCATCACCATAGCAGAGCTATGGGTTTATTGTTTAAAACATTTTAGCCAGGGAGATGGCTCAGTAGAATAAGCG
>NW_004524809.1:1768055-1794028 GCF_000260255.1 Octodon degus
TTAAATTATATGCACCTAAATCAACTATCACTTAATATTTAGAATGTCTTAAAATTACACTATACTTTTTCAAGAGTAAAAACTGAGGGGCTGGGGAGATAGCTCAGTAGAATAAGTGCTTGCCTGTCAAGCGCAAGGGCCTGAGTTCGATACCCAGTTCTAAAAAAAAACAAAACAAAAACAAAACAAAACAAAACAAAAAAAAACCAAAAACAAGAGTAAAAACTGATACTGTCAATCCATTTTAAAATATTAGTAATATAATCCTAATTCCATATTTTCTTGAAAAGAAATCACCAAGTACTTGTTGTATCTAGGAAACAGGACATTTACAAGTAGATAAAGGCATATTATATTCTGTGACCACAGTCCCTGAAAACTGACAGCCACAACCTGCCCCAAACACCACATCAAGGACAGGAGAATTTGTCAGGTCCTGTGAAAAATATAAAGAACTTCCAAAGGCATACCAACTTTGTGTATCACAGAGGAGTAACGCCATGATAATGTACAGCAGATCCATTAAAGTATTTTTATTTGTGATAAATGCCTTTTGCAACCAGAAGCAAGATATATCTTTTAGTACAGAAAAAAATGATATAACTGAGATCAGGTGAAATATGTTAGATTCGAAGTTTCTCATGGTGGACACAGATTCCTATAAAAACCAGCCATCAGTCAACCCTCATCCTAAGGAAATATACATGGCCACCCCATCCCAAAATTCTGATACAATTCCAAGAGCTTGGTGTCCCTGGGAAGGATCCACAGGTCCCAGGTAGAGAAATGCCCACCTAGACATGATGACTCTGTGCTGCACATGAATCTCATGAATCTGAATCTGAATCTCCCTTCCTCCCTCCATCTGCCTGTCCCTCCTTTCCTCCCTCCTTTTTCCCTCCTTCCCTCTCTCTACACAGCAGTAACTCAGTACTACCCACAACCATGAGACACAGCAAAGAGCAGTCTCAGCTCCAGCTTGCCTGCCAGATCTGTGAAGTGGCAATAAAATACTGATGTCAAGGGACCATTGCAAAGATTAAGCACCTAAAGCAAGTTGCTGATTGTCACACAGAGGCACTGTCCTCTGAAGGACATTTGGAGACACATGGGGCCACTTCAAGTTCTCACAGGCACTGAGGGCTCGAGGTAGTAACTGAGGTCTAGGAGTGTGGGGAACCAACCATGCATGGGAAGTTCCTATGCAACAGAAAACTGTCCTGCTATTCAAGACTTCCACGTCTCACCTCCTGCATGTGTGTAGGGAGATGCTGATAGCACCCATGCTGTACCCCAACTCTGTTTTACATGTAACCCCAACATTTTTTGCTGCTTTGCTTTTGGTATTGGTGCTATAGATTGAACCCAAGATCTCATGCACTGAAGCTATTTTTTAACCTCATTTCAACTTAAGCTGAATTTTCCAGAAATGCAATCACCATGCATATAAGGAGAGGCATGAGGAGGCACTCTACCTTCTTTCAGAAGGTCCCCTCATGAATGCCAACCTTGCCCCAGGACTGAGCATGATCAATGGGGACTCTGAAGCGGTCCAGGTAGTTGGCTCTTATTTCAGGATGTAGAGCACACAGGAACGGCACCAGCAGTACGCGAGGAGCATCAGCTTGCTCCTACAGCCACGTGCACCCCTTACAAACTGGTGGCCCTCACCAGCTTCCTAATGCCATCTTGCTGCCTGAGCATTTGCATTTTGAAACACAGGCTGTTTTATTTAGAAGTTGCTATCTTTTGGCATTTCCTAAAATTAGCTAGGACATTACCTCAACTTTCTTGAACTGAACTGCATAGGCAGACTGTCTGTGAATTGTATTGCAGGGTGGGCAAGGCTTCAGAAGGGCCCAGGGTTAGGAGAGGCGCTGGGGCTGGGGCTGGGGCTGGCACAGGGTAAGCACTTGTGTCCTGGTTACTGGTCCTACTCTCACCAATATACTAGGCCCGTTGTAACTGTGATAGAACATAAGTCTGGTCCCGGATGAAGACTGTGTCTGGCTTCTACAGAATGAATTATGGTCTGCCCCATCATCCTCCCTGGGGGATCTAGTTCATTACACACAAGGACTGTCAAACAGGAAGGACAACAGCTGCTGCTTCAGTGTAAAAAACAGCGGGAGCCCTGTTAAGGTCGCCTCCACTTTCCCAAAATACACCCTTGCTCGAGAACCTTCAATGGCTCCCCAGCGCTCACAAGACCTACATCTGTCACTTGTGTTTCTAGTCCATGGCTTCCTGATCCACAAGGTACTGCAGACTCCCCCTTTCCCACCTCTCCTCCAAGGAGGGACTCACATAGCCCCTGGGCTCAGCTGCCTTTCAGACCATGGCTCAGACCCCTTCTTCCAGAAGGCCTTTCCAGAGCACCAGGGGACTTCCTGGTCCAGAATCCAGAGCAGCCCTGGCTGTGGCGCCAATTGAAATTTACAACAAGACTATGGCTGTTATCTTTGGGCTTCCTCGCCCACGAGATGGAGAACACTCTGAAGCCAGAAATTAATTTATAAAAATCACAAGCAACAAAAGCACAACACTAGGAATGCAAATAGTTGTGTCTGCTGTGTAACAAACCTTGTGCAGCAGCTACACATGTCACCTTCTGGATGCCTTTCAAGTAGGCACATACTGTTCCATCTGCAGGTGGAGTTGAAGGGACAGCTCAGGGACAAAGAAAGCCCCAGGGACATCCACATCTGCCTGGCCCAGAGATGAGCCCTTGGCCTTTTTCCTGCCTGGCAGATGAGGGAGTGATCTTGCTGGTGGTGTAGGGAGGACTCCGCTATACAGCTGGCCATGGCTGGGTCCCCATTCTGACTCCTCTGGTTGTGAGACTTTGGGTCTTAGCACCTGCCCTGATGAAGTGGTTTTGTCACCACTCCTGCAGCTGCTCTGTAGCTTAGGGTTCAAGGCCTGGGTTGAGAACCTGGACCTGTGAGACTCTGCCATGTCCCTGTCCATGTTGGCTCTCACTCAGGTGGCTCACATCTGTGCCACACTCTCAGGATTCCACACAAATCCAACCACCCTGCCTTGGTTTGCCCTTCTCTCCCTAATACGGCATCTCCTTCTGCCATTTTGGGGGGGGGATAAAGGAGTCAGCTTTCCCGCCCCATCCACACCAGACTCCCCTTTCCCTCCTGCCTGAAGCCTCTCAGCACACTGCTACACAGTGTCCGTGGGCCACAGAATGCTCTGGTGCCATGCACCCAATTCCATCGTTACCACCCTAGCCCATTCTCTCACTAAGAACAACTGCACTTGTCACTTCCTTCTCATGTCAACCTCCACAGAAGGGGAAACTAAGGCTCAGAGAGGCAAAGTGTCATGAATAGCACAGAGTGGCTTGGACTAGAGTACATAGCTGGCAAATGTGTGGGACAGAACCCTTGACTCCCCCTTCCACCCTTCTCTCTTTTGCTGCCATCTGTGCCTTCCCAGGACTTGCACAGTGCTGGTATTCAGTAGGCACAAGATAAATACCTTTCGTATTTCTGTCTGATTTTCCTGGCAGCTCTGTGCTTTCTGTTGCGCCAGAGCGAGGCCTCTAAGTATTCTGTAGCTGTCATCCAGAAGGGTGGTTTCCTGAATCCCTGGACACCCACACACATAGATCAGCTCCACGCTGCGCCAGGTGCCCAGGGGCGCTGGGGAAGGGTTAATAGCACCCGCTTCCCCCAGCCCCAGCAGGGCTATTGCAGCTTTCTCCAGAGCTGGCCAGCCCTGAAGAACTCCCCCCTCCCAGCAATTACTTGGACTTTGGGAGGCTTTTGTGCTTTAATAAAGACGGTATTACTGAGTCGCAAAGCTTCCCTCCTCTCCAAGCTTCGCGGCTGCCAGGGTTCCTGCTAAAGGTGAACTCCACCATTCAAGGCCAGAGAAAGGGCTGAATCAAGACGTTGAACTCTTTTGACTTCATGTCACAATCTACGACTCTCCATAACCACAGTGGTGTGAGAAGCACTCCCACCACTGCACAAAGGCCCCCAGGGTGGCAGTGGCGGTGGCATCGGTGGTGTCCTCAGTTTCTGGGGGCCTGGGGCAGGGACCTCCCTGCACTGGCCGCTCAGTCCTCTGCATGCATCTCATGAGCGTTCTAGTTTCCTCTCTGAATGCAGACATGGGTGGCCGCGGGTACAGCCGGCCCCGCCACCAAGCCACCAAGCCACTCTCCTGCTCTTGGGGCAACAAAGGCCGCTTGAGGGTGGGTCAGAGACAGCAGGGCTCAGTTCCTTCTTAACCCCCCCCCTCCACAGCCCACTCTCTCACACATCCTCCCTTCCTTCCCTGCCTCTTTGCTCTCTCTGCATGCCTCATTGAGCCCATCAGACACTTTATGGGGTACTCCTGAAGAATAAATTGTCTGTGCAAGGCTCCAGCTTCCCTTGGTGGAGTGGCCATAGAGGAGGGGCAGAAGGCACCTCCTGTAGCTCCTCCAGGCCGGGCCCTTGGCCCAGACCCCCTTCCCCTGCCTCCCTCTCTGGCCCTGAGGTGTCTACGATTCATCCCCCATACCTGGAGGTGGAAGCCTCCTGAACCTTTATCTTTACCCTGGAAGTGGGATGAGCACAATGCCTTCCTCTCCAGGCCACCGAGAGGACCAAATGGGTTAAGGCCTCCGGACAGGCCCAAGGCAGTGTAGGCGCCACTCCGGCATCCACTCCGGCATCCACTCAACTGCTACATCATCCAGACAACAAGGTCTGTTTCAAGTCCTTGTGTCACCTCCAGCTCCTCTGCTTGCTGGTGAATGAGAGAAAGCAACAATCCAATTCAAGGCTCTTTGCAGCTGTTCCTGGGTGAGTGTGTCTGTCTGTGTGTGTGTTCTTTTTTTTTTTTTTCCTCCTGCTTTGGTGTCCTAGAGCTTTGAAAAGAATAAAATAAAAACCAAGCCCCAGGGCAGTGAAAAGGCACGATTCTTCTTAAACCCTGCTAATCCTGCAGCTTCCTTTAAAGGGGCAACAGGAGGCGGGGATGGGACCAGAACTGTTTTTTGCAGTGCCCTCCCCTCCCAACCACTGCTCCTGGAGACCAGGAAACGAGGAGGAAGAATCCATAAATCATCCACCGAGAGAAGGGCTAAAGGAGGAGCTGGGCAGGAGCGAGAGCAAAGGATGAGAGCCAGCTGAGGAGGAGATGTGGGGCAGCACGAAGGGACATTGGGACTGTCTGGTGGGCGGGGTGGTTGTCAACAGAGGCCACAGGGTCCAGGGGAGAGGCTGGGCCTGCCACCCTGATCCAAAAGATGAAGGGGTGGCAAAGTCTCAAACCCCACACTGGCTCAGGCCTGAGATGCTGTCCCACAGGGGTCTCGGGCCTGGCACCTCTCCCCATCCCGTTGCTGCCACCACCTGGTCACCTGCTAGCAAGGGCACCTATAGCCTCTCCACCCCCATCAACTCACCTAGCAGGCAGCCAGAACCAGGTCCAACATAGACCCAGAGCAGATTAACCTTGCTTACAAACATGTAGGGCCACTCTTCACACTAGGACGGAATCCTGTCCCTCCCTAAGGCCTGTGGGGCCTGACCACTACCCACCTCTCTGCCTGCCACACGCCGCATCTCCGCATCACTGATTTTGGCCTCACACAGTCCCATGGGAGAACACAAGTATGCTGCTCAGGCATCTCGGCCCATCCTCCTCCAGCAGGCAGAAGCCCAAGGCCCTTCTCCTGTCTCCTAGCCCCATGTTCTTTCCCTGGCATTTCTGCATCTGGTTTATTTTCCACAGCCTCTAGGACTGGGGATGTGGCTCAGTGGTACAGTTCTTGCCTTGCATGCACAAGGCCTGGGTTCAATCCCCAGCACTACAAAATAACAACAAGCCCACAGTTATTCGCACCTTCCCAAGACCATAAGCCCCACGGCCTGGCTCACTAGTCACTGTACAGTGCCCCTAGCCAAGAATGTGACGCATAGCAAGTGCACAATGAACACATGCAGGAAAGGATGGCTGAGGTCGTGGGCAGCATCCCTAGCAAATGACCATTACGCTTGGGACCTAAACCTCAAAGAGACTTGAAGGGTCTTTTTTTTTTTTTTTTTTTTTTCCTGTGGAACCAGGGATTGAACTCAGGCCCCTGTGCTTGCCAGGAAAGGGTTTATTCCATCTCCCCAGCCCAAATAGACAGTTTTTACTGAATTTTGTTGTTGTTGTTGTTGTTGTTGTTGTTGTACTGGGGATTGAACTCAGGACCTTGCACTTGCCAGGCAAGCACTTATTCTACTGAGCTATCTCCCCAGCCCCCTTGAAGGGTCCTTAAGAAAAGCTCCCCATCACGAACAGCCCATCATTGTGTTGGAAATGGTCAGTAATCCTGAGGGTCAATAATTTTCATAGTTTTTTCTTGTTAAGTGGAAAATAAGTTATACAAATCAGTTTACTAGATTAGACCATCCTACTGCTCCCCAGACTTCTGGAAAGGGCCAGGCTGGGAATACAGGCTGAGCACTTACACTTCATTTAAAAGACTTGGACCAGCAACGTTTCAGGTTTCAGAGTTTTCTTCTGGATTCTGGAATATCGGTATGTACATGCAGAGATATCTTGGGGCTGGGGCCCTAGTTTGGACACAAAACTCATTGTCAAAAATAGCTTCTATACCCAGCCCTTCAGGGAATTTTGTAAAGTCATGTTGTACATGAAACAAAGTTTTAGGAAATGAATGTTTCCCCTCGTAACATCATCTGAGCACATGAAGGATTGTAGATTTTAGGTTTTGGGGTTAGGGATCTTGAACCTGTGTACTATGTCATGTGGGCCACAGTTGTTACCCAACCCTGCCACTATAGCAGCACACACCCCCGACAAAGATGACAGGTGACTGGATGGAGGGAGCGGGCTTCCGATCAGACTTTACTTACAAACACGGTGGGCTGGGTCAGCCCCGACCCTACTGTCGGCCAATCCCCAGAGGAAGTTAGGGCCTCACGTGCCTTCTAGAGGAGAGTATGTAGTAATAAAATGTGCTTTCAATCTTCAACAAATAATCATGGAGCTACCAGGACAATAACATCAAACCATCACATTGACCTGCATGTTTCAAGGAGGAAGAATAAAACCAGGTATCCCTGGGCTTACTTTGAAATCATTATTTCTTAGAACACAAAAGATTTCAGGTATATCCTCCTACACAGCAGTCACATATTTGTAGGGAAGGAATAAATGTAATTGCAATTCTCACCCAAAGCTAGTAATTGGTTGCGCAATTGGCAGGGGCTGTCTAACCTGATGTTGAGCCTTCAGAACTGTGAGACCAGGAATAGAAGACAAGGGCAGCAACAGGCAACATGGATGTGGACACTGAGTAAGAGCCGGATTCGGGGATGTCCCATAGATGGCCACACATTTTGGTTGCCTGATTTTGATCCAGTCACTGGGAGTGAAACTGCTCCCCTTCAGAAGGTGACAAGTCACACCGCTGTGGAAGTATTCTGAAGAAGCAAGTACTTCAGCATCCCGTTTCCCTGGGACTTAATGTACGATTGAGAAAGGTTTCTCAGGGCCAGCCAAATAGCTCAGTGGATTAAAGCACCTGCAAGCAGGCACAGGGGCTGGGGGTTTGATCCCCCAGCTTGCTATTCCAGCCCTGCCCCCCTGGGGCATGCTGAGACAGCAATTGAGACTGTGCTGAGACTGGGCGGAGTGATGGTGCGTGCCTGTAATCCCAGCTCTTGGGAGGCTGTAAACAGGTGGATCACTATGAGTCCGATCTAGTAGTGAGATTCTGAATACCCTGTAGACCCTTCCCTAAAAATACAAAGAGAGAGAAAGGTTTCTTGATTTATTTTAGCCCATACGCGATTTCTAGAATTCTAATCAATCTCTAGTGATGGGGAAAACTCTGCAGTGGTTATATTGCAGCTATTTTGCTGGGCAGAGAAACAAGTGGCACAGAGAAATAGATGGCACAGTCCTCTGGCTCACTCAGAAGGAAGACTAATATGTCAGCCTTAAAGCCGCATTTGGCCTCACAAGAGGGGCAGGGAGCCGCGGGCCCCACTGAGGGCAGGCAGACATGCCCACGTTGGCGGTGCTCTGTGCAGGTGGTCTCGTAGCCTTGGACAGACCTTGCTCCCTTCTTCAGCTTTCACTGCCTCACTTGTAAAATCAGCTTTGGACTGTGAAGCCAAGATGACCTCCAGCTGCAATGTGCTTGGTCTGGTGTTCTCAGCTCTCAGAATCCCAGGATCTTAAAGATCTGACTTGCTCCCCTGCTGCAATGTTACAGTATCAGACTTGGCGTGGGTGCTCTGAATCTTCACTGCTACCTGATCATGCACCACCCTCACAGACTGCATGCTCTGTGGGACCACACTGTCCCATGTGTCCCCTGTACCTCCTGAATTTGTGAACCCCATCAATGTTTATTAAGCAACAGGGGAGGAGTGGGTTCTAGTGTGGATATAGACTGCTTATTTGATTATTCTGTTGGTTTTTTAAAAAATTTATTTATTTATTTGTGTGTGTGTGTGTGTGTGGCCAGCTCAGCCCACCAGGGGGCGGGGCTGGCTGGCATGTGGTGCTGGGGGATTGAACCACAGTCCATGTGCTTTGCTAAGCTTGTTCTAAGTAGGTGCTTTAGACCACTGAGCCATCTCACCAGCCCTAGAATGCTTATTTGGCTCCAGGGAGACAATGAATGCTATTTCTTTGTGACACCAGCTGTGTCTAGTGGAGACATGAATGTCAGTGAAGCGTGACTTCACCGTGGCAGCCTTACTCAGGATAGGCCCACTGGGGTCCGAGTTCTGCCACCACCTGAAAGGCCAGCTTCCCAGCTGTTCTCCCCAGCTGCAAGACATGCTGGTTGAAGTAGGCAAAGATCAGAGCAGCTTCCTGAGACAACAGGCAGGGAGGGAGCAGGAACCTCTCCCTGGAGGAACCCTATACAGAAGCCTCTACCCAGCTGCACCAGGAAGCAGGCTGCACCTCCGGAGAGGAGGCCAAGAGCAAAGGTGACTCCTTCCCTAGACAGAGACATGCAAATGGCTCGCCTCCGATCCCCACATCAGGGAGTTGCAGGTCACCCGATGATCTATTTTTAGCTATTTCTGTATAGAATTTGTTTTTTTTTTCTTTTCAAAGTTTTATTGATAAACATATAGCAATGAGACAGTTTCAAATCAAATCAAAAGTACAGTTTCAACAAATAATACACTGCATATATTCTTCTTATTGGTTAATTGCTGTACAAGATGCAGACTTGTGATCCTACTTACAAACACCATTAGAAAAAATCATTCTATTCATTAAGAGAATGCAACTATATATCTATCCAACCACTTTGAATACACAGATACAAAATGGACATTCATAGTTATACCCCAATGTGTTTTTTAAGTTCCGTTGTTGAATATTATAGGTGTGTAAACTCAGCAAAATATTCTAAAAGAGTACAGAAGCCCATAATAGCATTGGGTCTTCTGTTTAATTGGCAATGTCAGAAATTATTGACGTGAGTCCCCCACAGCTCAACATAACAACATGGCTTTACTTCCTATATTTCATCTTCATACTTTTCTACTGGATGGTTAAGACCAAGGTAAAGCAGAACCTATGCAACAAGAGTTGTAGCTTTTTGGTTTGAGAAGGTCAGTGAAATGCCCTCAGGATTTTTAATTTTATTCATTTATTTATTTGAGAGAGAGAGAGAGAGAGAGAGAGAGAGAGAGAGCGAGCGAGCGAGCAGCTCAGCCCACCAGGGGGCGGGCTGGCTGGCATGTGGTGCTGGGGGATTGAACCGCGGTCCCTGATGCTTTTGCTAAGCTTGTTCTAAGTAGGTGCTTTAGACCACTGAGCCATCTCTCCAGCCCCGCCCTCAGGATTTATCCTGAGATCCTGTACCTCAGATTGTAGAACCTTTGTCAGTGCAGCCATGTGGATGAGTCACGGCCATTGCTTGGCCAATGTGCTCTCTGTGAAAGCCTGAGAGAGTGTCTTCTCCTCATGTGACTCTCCTTAGGCACACTCCATGTCATCGATCAATTTCCTCTTTGGCCCCATAACCTTCTTGATCAGAAAATCTGGGACACTACCAAGGTACTTGACGTTACAGTACAAGTTCTCATATGTCCTGAGTCTTAATTGACCTTAGAAGGGTAGGGCCAAAATATTGGCTTTCCTTGTAGCCCTCCTTTTTCTCTAATTTTGGTCTGCAAACTTAGTTTGTTAACCATCCAGAAGAAAAGCTTATTGTTATTATCAAACGATTTACGTTATCAAGCTTAACCTCACTATTTCACTACATTTCAAACATCTTAGGCATAATAAGGAACAGGTATTTTTCATCAAGTATTGATATGTTGAACCTTAAGTCCCTACATAATATGATAAAGAACATTTAAAAATTAGATTATATTTTAACAATAGGATAAAGAATTCTATGCTTCTCATGTTTGCACATAAGTCCAAAAATCTCACCATATACAACCTTGATGCAGGACTGTCCCACAGTATTCCTTTTCCTGTCTCTTGCTTTCATTCACCACCCCCTTCTTCTTGAACATCCACCTACCCGAGAGACATCTTAGCAGTAACTGGCATGTCATGACAAGCAGCCCGTGTTCAGAATACCACAATGACAGGCGCTCCCAATATGAAACCACTATTACAAATTACCATCTGCATCTGTATAGAATTTGTAAAACCTTTGGGCACTAGGCTTATCCTCATCCCTGAGGTGCAATGAATAATGAACAGGAACTAAAACGCCACACCCTCCTCTGATGAGCTCCCCTGGCGCAGGGATGCTTGGTGTCCGCACACTGTCATATGTGACCCACAGAGCCTGTGAAGAACTGAGAAGCAGGGGTGCCTGGCTCTCATTCCTGGCCTGGCACTTACTTGCTGTGTGACTCTGGCCAAGTCTCTGTCCCTCTCTGAGCCTCAATTTCTTCACACATGTATAAGAGTAAGGAGGAACTGGGGGTTTCTAAGGGTGTGCACATCTTCCCAAATCACAACTCATCCTAAAAGCTGATGCAAGGCATGGGCACAAGAAGTGTGGACAGCCTATGGCAGCCAGCTGTCCAGAGGATACCTGAATGGCTCATTCACTTTCAGCACTGTGCTTCCAAGGTCTATTTAGCTAGAGCTGCAACCAACCACTGAACATCTGCTATGTGCTGAGAGATCTCAGTAATCACTTCTTCTTAATCAGTCCTAAGAAACCACTGTCCCCAAGCTGCAAGTGACAGGCACTGTCCATCTAGAAGGAGGGCTGTGTGGCCACCAACACTTGGATTTCACCCATTTCCACTTCCTACCGGAAGGCCCTTGAGCGAGTCCCCACCTTCTTAGCCTTCATGGCTCATCTGTACAGCAGGGATACTTGTGGCTGCTGTCTCACGGTGGCTCCACAGCCTGAGAAGAACAGGAACGAAAGCCCAGAGGAAGCGCTCAGGGACTATGAACCATGGACCTGGAGCCTACACTGCCACTGCTGCTGGCCTCCCCACCCCCACTGGAGAGGAGGAAAGGAGGCCTCGTGTGCCCAGATGTTGCTCTCAACCCATGTTCCACGCACCAATCAGAGATGAGAGAGGCAGGGGAGCAATGGGGTCAGCACTGAGGTACAGGGTCGCTGTGTGACCATGTCAGGCTGCCCCTTAGCTTCCAGTTCTCTACCAAGAAATCAGAGCAATCACTGGAGTTGATAAAAAGCCGTAGCACAGTACCCAGGGATCAGCAGGCCATAGATGACGGTTCACCCTGCCTGGCCACAAACTACTTTGTAAGTGAATTCATTTCATCTTTATCACAAGAGGTTTTAAAACTCAGTCCTCTCAGTACTCACCACACATCACACACTGTGCCGACCCCTGAACACAAGCCCTGCACTGCTTCTGGCCTCCCCCTAGGACAGCGTGCTCCTCGTCTTGCTGCGCAGAGGACAATGCAGTGAAGTGCCAAGGTCATGGCTAGGAATGGCAGGCCAGGGCTTGGAATCCTGACCCCAAAGCACAGTTCTTACCTCTTTTTAAGTGAGAAGAGGTATTGTGGATGGGGTGGGGAGCCCCATGGATACAGCCTGAAGTCTATCATAATGCAGCTACTTTTTACTTTGGAGAAGAGAAAAATCCAGTTGTCTTTATGATCTCAACTAGAGAAAGCAAAGATGAATATGGCCCCGGTGACTGAAGGGACACAAGTGTCCATTTCCACTTTCTCTGCCCTGCCCCCTCCCACCCCACCCCCGCACTTTCACGGCTATCTTTTAGAACAGCCTTAGCTCCTTCATACCATGCATGCCGCATGGCACTTTGTACTATCTCCACTGGGCTCTCCTGCCCTGCCTGCTGCAGGCCGGCCACCTCCAGCGCACATCCCACCCCCATCATCCTCCTGTTTCCAGTTCTCCTGTGAACAGCCTGTCCCAGCCAAGAAGTTAGAACAGTGCTTATGAGACACGTCCTGTTATAATCAGACAGGCAAAGTGGGACGTGGTCATTTTTCCTTCTCCCATAAGGAAAAACTAAGTGGACAAGAGAAAAAAAACACGTAGCATTGACACTCACCCATGGGAGGGGATGACAGGGAGCAGTGGCAACTGTGGCCAACCAGAACACCCTGGAAAAGGTGGCTGTTGTTCAGCTCAGGCACATCAGCCCTGTGGGTCTGCAGGTCTGGTGAAGCCTAACCTTACTTGCTGAGGGATGCCAGGATCAGATACATGAAATATCTTGATTTCTACATGTTGGCAACTAACCCCCTCTTCCCATTTGAAAGTAAAACTCATAAGTGAGGTGGACTTGGCCGGCCGTTCTGTGTCGATCCTTACAGCACACAACATACTCGTTACCAAAGTCCTCATGCTTCCCAGCTGCCCTGGGGCCCAGTCTCAGGTTCTGATCCAAGGCGCGTGAGTGGAAGAGCCAGGAGTTGCCTGCCTTCTCCCATGTTTCTGTCCCAGCCAGGTGGCAGTGTGGAGTCCAGCTGGGGCAGGTGATACAGTGAGGCTGTGAGACCGAAATGGTTGCTCTTTCTTCCTCAGACTTGAGGAGGAGGAGAAGGAGGCTGTGCTGAGATGTAGAACCTGCCAGGGGAGGCAGCCAGGGATCTCCACCCAGCATGCAGCTCCCTGACCTGCGGATCACTGCAGACCTTTAGCACTGCTCAGTTTTCAAAGTGCACTTTAACCCCTGTGTGACTTTGAACTGACACTGTGAGGCAGGCTAGGTAAGACCCTGTCTTTTCACAGGGAGCAAACAGGCTCAGCAAGGAAAGCAGAACTGCCCCAGGGTGTATGACAAATGTGGTGGGCTTAACTCTGGGCTCCCAGGTGGACTCCCTCTCCAGTGCTCATCCCACCTGCCAACTCCTGAACTAGCCTTTACAACACAGCTGCTAGGCACTCTCCAGTCGCCTGAGCTGGCACAGGGACAATCATGCTTCTCCTGCCCCTGTGTAGTTGCTCCAAGATCGATCTCTCACCTTTCCTGTTGACTTGGTGCCCTTCCAGATGCAGAAGTAGCAGATGGTCCAAGCTGCCAGGAGACACAACGCCAGCTCCCAGCGGAGGTTCCCGATGTGCTCAATCCCATCAGAGATGGCCAGAACGCGGCGCCTGCAGAAGAGTGTGCAGAGTCATGGGGCTGATGATGGCCCCCAGAGGCCACAGGCAGCAAGAGCAGAGCTGCAGAGTGGTAGGCCACACACCACTTGCCCACCCCACCATTCATCGGCACATTCTCTGCACCAAAACTCGTGAGGGGCACAGTGTCTCTGAGGGAGGAAGTGCCACCTTCCCCTGTGGATCCACGCTGGCAGGGAGGTGACAGAGGGCGCAGACATAACATACAGGGCTCGGGGAGGGTGAGAACACCCCACTCATGGTACCCACCAGGCTGCAGTGACACTTGTAAACATCCCACGTCCCTAAGAGGGTGCTTGACATCCCAGTCCTGCTGAATTTAAGGCGGACACAGGACTTGCTTTGGCCACTGTTTGACCAGCAAAGGGCCATATATCACCTCAGACAGGAACAGAGTGGCCTGGTTCCCTGCTCCCCTTTCCCTACCTCTGTTGCCACTATGGAGGCTGGTGTCAGCATGAGCCTCCTCTGCCCTGAGTCAGGGATGGAGTGTAAGCAACAGATAAACTTTGTTGTTCTGGGCTACCGAGACAGCTGGGGTGCTTGTTACTGCAGCACAGCCTAACCTATCCTGACTGCGGCAGGGCATCCAGGAAAGTAGAAACATTCTATATCCTAGCAGTAGAAACATGTGAGCCACACTTTGAAGGACGAGCAGACTGAGCCAGGAGGGAGTAGAGATTGTTGCAGGTTGACGGAGATGGAGCACGGTACACTTGGGACACAGTGGGTTGGGGGCACAAGGGACCAGAAAGAGCAGCAAAAAGGGCAATCAGTGGTAGCACACAGGGAGCTTGGCTGTCACACTCAGGGGCAGAGGCCAGCAGGGCCAATAGGGAGGTGCAGCCTTCCTGCGGGCCCATCAGTTCGGCATAGCCAATGTAGGCCTGGCTCCCAGAGCCCATGCTGGGGCTTCTTTTCTTTAAAGTCAAATGTGCCATGCTCCATACTGTGCAGAGCCATGGCACCAACACAAACCCCTCCAAACGTGCTCAGCAAGACCCTCTGGACTGCCAAAGCACCCCCACCCCAGCCCCGTGCCAGTCGCCCAGCGCTGTAAGAGCCTCCTCTGGAAAAAGAGCTCCCACCCCACCAAGCATGAAAGCTACCCTCAGTGTCTGTCTCCCTGGGAATCCACTTGGGTCTGACTCTGCATTAATTACTCAATGCCACCAATTAGCACCGGTCGGCAGGCTCCCTCTGGCCCCAAACCCTCCAGGAGAAATCAGGCAGGCCCCCAAAGAAAATCAGACTGTGTGCGGCCATGGAGTTGCTCGAAAGGCAACCCGCCCAGACTCAGAGCCAGAAGAGGGAGCTGCACCTACTGCGAGCCAGGCTCTCCAGGCTGGATGGCAAGGATAGAAGGGAAAGCCTGACTCTCGCTCTCTTCTAGAGTAAGAAGGACGAAAAAGAAGCCCCAGTGATTTGAGAGGAAAGAGGGCAGTAACCACAACCATTACTGGATTTGTGTCTTAGGTCTAGTTTCAGCTTTAGTTTTTTTTTAAACCCCAGCGCTTATTAAAGGAAACCTTTAGGAGAATCTATAACAGCTACTCTAACAGAGTAGTGTGAACCAGGGCAGGATCCTGGGGTGCTTGCCAGAAACCAACATTCTCGAGTGAATCCCAATTTGTGCAGAAACACCCCATCAGCTGCGTTCTGCCATGTCCCTCTGAGGATTTCTCATGCGCAATAAAGTCTGAGCACCACAGAAGCACATTTCCTGGCCACCAAGGAATGAGTACAAATGGCATGTGAGTCACTCTTAATCTTTAGTTTTCTTTCTTGGAAGGAGTGTCGGGGGAGGTCTCCGCTTCCTCCTCCTTTTCTTGGCTCAGCTACACTCATCCTCCAAGGGCCAGCTCACATATCACTTATCCCAGCAAGCTCTTCCAGACCCCTGCAGCAATCAGGACAGACTAGGTTGTAATACAACAATGAGTGTCTCCAAAGATCTCAGTATTGGAAAGCAACATTCTTGGTCACAATACACGGATCCTTTGAGAAGTTACTGTGCACGTGGGCTTTCTCCCCAGAAGCACAATCACTCTCAAAGTTCTGCAGGAAATTTGAGGGTGTCCTACTTTGTTGTTCATATCAAGACCTCATGGCTGACATGCACCTACTGCCTTACGATTGCCAACCAACACACTCCCAGTGACAAGAAATTTCTGCAGACAGAAATAACCACAGGTGTCTCCTGAGCCTTCTCAACCCAGACTTGAGCTAATCAGGAAAGATACATCAAGCACAGGACCCCAGGGTGCCCCCCCGCAAACACATGGGTGCCTTCTTGTTGATGTGGTTGTCCTCTGAACCAGGGGCCTGAAAGCTAAAGCCACATGGGGGCTGGGGGCAGGGAGAAACAGGCAGAGGGCCTTCAGCCCAGAGAAGCTGGCTCTCTCCCTTCTCCCCCACCTTCTGGATGCCCCGATCTTCGGAGCTGGGCTGTTTGCTCCATCCTTTCTGGCTTCAATAACTAATCTCACTTCTAGAAGGGGAAGCAGGGGCCTAAATGTATGGAGGTGGAATTTACTGACACCGATGTTGACTAGGAATGGACCTTGGGTTTCTAGAGAAGGGGGTCATAGCAGGTGGCTTCTCAGCCCTATGGGGTGGTTCTGAAACCTCTGGGGTGGTCTTTAGGAGTATGGGGGATGGGTGAGGCTTCCCACTGAGGAAGGCACAGATCTTCCTGAGAAAAGCTTCCTTAATACCCCTCACCCACAAAGTGCCAGGACAGAATACAAGTCTGAATAACGAAGTCTGCGGCTCACACACTGGCCAGCAAGGGCCCAGGAAGGGACTTCCCAACACTAACCAGGAAGTGGGAATAGTTGAAACTAGCAGAGCCTTTCAGGGGGATCCATGAGTGTGAGTCATGTTTATTGGGCACTAGTCTATGTCAATGCACCTTCCATGTGTGCTCTTCGTGAGTTACCCTTTTCAGGCCATAGTAGCACATTCCTGCAGAGCTGTCCCCAGAACTCAGAGGTGCAGCTCTCAGCTCTAACCCTAACCCTAACCCTAACCCCTAACCCCTAACCCTAGCCATAGACAGAAATGGGTGGGGCTCAAGTTCTAGTTCTCCTTGCCAGTGGCTTCCCCTTGGGCAGGTGCCATCACCTGGGCAGGTTTCAGCTTCCTCTCTGGACATGGGAATAGGCTGTCTCCCTTCAGTGTATGCATCTAACACATAATCCTTATCACCATGTCAAGGATGGGGAAAGCAAGGTGTAGGCAGGCTCAGGAGCTTCCCCAAAGTTACAGCAAGCTCCAGACCCTGGGATTGGATCTGGGGTCCTGGCTGCAGGACCCACACTTTCAGCCTGAGCCATCACAGCCCCAGGATTCCTCTGCAATCCTGAACTATCCACTAATCTCTTTTCATCTTTAGAGAGTAAGGCTCTGGTAAATGCACAGTGTCTCCCATATCTCATGTAGTACCTAAAAAGGAGAGCATAGCACCTGTCACTGTGCATGTATTGATTTACTCACTTATTGAAGTGCCATCTGCAGGCTGAGCACTCTGACAATCCTGGTGGTCCATAAAGAGCTGGCAGCTGCCTGGGAAAGGTAGATAGAGCAGAGTGGAGAGCAGAGGTGGGGAAGCTCAAGGCATAGCAGGGGGCCCTCCTGGGGCCCGACCAGATCAGAATGTGGGAGGTGGGGGTCCTGGGGGAGGGAATCAAGCAAAATAAATGGGGCACATTTGGAGGAAACCCTCCCCAAGGCCCGAGTAGGGAGGCTGGAGTGAGATCACAGCAAGGTCGAGAACGGTAAGGCATGCATGACTGCTCAGTACAGCAGAGGTGGGGCAAGGAGGGGGATGGCTGAATGGCTGGAGCTGCATCCCAAGGGTGTTGAGTACCCATCTGTGTCAGGAAACTATTAGCCTAGAGCAGGAAGAATGGGTGGTAAAAGAGAGGGAGCCCAGGGTGCCTGGTGGGTACACAGGGTTTTGCTGACAATAAATGGAGAGGGCTTAGGTAGCACAGTGGTAGTAGAGAGGGGTGGGTGGATTTGAAGACAGTAGAGGAGTAGGGTAGAGGGCAAAGCGACAAGTGGCCCCTCATTCATGCTTTAGGACAGGTGCAGGTAGCACGGCCAGGTACCTGCAAAGCTTGAAGTGAAGCAAAGAAGAGCTTCCCACCTGAGTCCTTCATGCTGTTCTGGCAGTGGGGGAGAAGGGGACCCTCAGGACCCCAGTATGGCAGGGGCAGAGAAGAATGGAGGGGAGGGAGAGCAGGAGAGAACAGAGGCAGGGAGGACTAGGGGCCAGTACTCCAAAGGCAAAGCGAGAAGGAGTCTGGGCTGGAGAGATAGGGGACAGCAAGGCCAGCAGAGATGCTCGGTTGGTGGCATCCTGGGTGTGCAGCAGGGGTGGGGGCCTATGGGAGGTGGCTGCCATAGGACATTCAGATCTGGTGTGTGGGAGGTAAGGCCACTAAGAGGACCACAGGCACAAAGACTATCCACCTTCTGTGCTTTCATGGGAAGGGACCTAGACTGGGGGGAGAAGTCCCAGATGTGAGTGGAGATGGGGGTGAGAGGGGAGGAAAGCGGTGACAGCTCAAGGCACAGCAGGGAAAGAACCCAAGGGGAAGTGTCCTTCCCACAGTGCTGACAGGAACAGGACTGGAAAAGCAATAGGTCAGCCTCAACCCCCACCCCCCCGTGCTTCCTTAGTGAGGGTCCGGGGTCTTCTGTGGCAGGCGCTGGGAGCAGCCTCAGGTACCCTCCTTCAATCCACACTGAAAATGACTGCTGCCTACAAATAGCTCAGTGTGCACCCCGGGATATCCCTGGGACACTGGCAGTGCTCATTTCCCATATAGCAGAGTATGGTGTCTGCACAGAAGCACACCCGCAACCCTGCCAGAGACTACACCATCTCCAGCTCAGTCATGCTGCCCAAAGTGATGTGCGCGCCGTGCAAGTGGCTGCTGGGCTGTATCGCTGGGGGAGCCAGGGCGAGGAGGAAAAACAATGCATGTAGGTCAATGTGATGCAATCTTCTCCAAATATTTTCAATCCATGTTGGTTGAATCCTAGGATTCTCAACCTGTGAGATCAAACCCATGGACACAGAGGGCCAATTGCTTAGTCACAGCAGGTTAGGGGGAAAACAGAAGCTGAGCAAAGTGGCACAGCTTGCCCAAGTTGGGATTTGGAACTGGGTGATTCTGAGGCTCTCCTGGAACCCCAGGCAGGGAGGGTCTCCAACCTCCTGTCCCTGTTGGTCTAAGGGAAGCGCTTTCCATGTGTCTCACGGGCAGAGGCACAGGTGAACAGAGAGCAGCAGAGGGGCAGTGCAACTCTGGCTGCTCCGCAGAGCCTGGGAGAGGCCACATGGGAAAGGCTCCCAGCAGGCAGCCTGGAGGCCTCATCTTTATGTCCTGCACGGAGCCGATGAAAAGATCACCTTTTTTCAACCTGCCATGGAGGACAGAGCTGCCAGGGACGTGGAGACCGCCCTAAAAGCTGGCACAGAGGGACTAAGCTATAAATAGCCCTGCTTGGTTTCCCCAAGCAACCAACACACCAACACAAAACGGCCCATCACCAAAACAAGTGTGCTTTCCCTGCCCATCCGGGGAGCCCAGGCTGCCACTGGCCTCAGGGCGTCTGCATGCACTGTTCTGGGAAGAAAATAGTGAGTCCCCGTAATTCTCTCTGGGTCCACAGCAGAGGCTGCTAAACGACTCTGGGGAAGGAGGCCACAGTGTCTCCTGAACCACCATTTCAGACCTCTGCATCACACATGCATCCCATGGACATTTACTGGGTGTCAGTTCTCTACTGAGCACCCAAAAGAACACAGCCATGGCTGCTCTGCCCTCAGGGAGCTTCCGGTCTAGGGGAATAAAGACAACAAGGCAGGACAGTGCAGGTCTCCATCTGCCACAAGAGCTACACTTGCCAAGGGAAGAATCTCTGTCACCTGCCCAGAAACTTCCGAGGAGAGGGCAACTATGCTTCCTATTGTACAGAAGGAGAGATTGGGGACTTGGAGCTGACTTCCAAGAGGCAGAAGCAGAAGTCCCAAGGGTGCACCTTCAGAGTCAGAGCACCGGACAATCGCAGTTAGGGGAAGATGGGCCAACACTGTGTCACTATAAGCAGTGCTAGGACGCCACCAAGAGCCAAAGAGCACAGTCAGGGACCTAGGTGGGCCTGAGGAGTCTAAGAGCGACCTCTCCAATTTCTTTAGCCTCTGCAGATAGCCTCCACTTAATTCTCATACGTCCCACAGTCAGTCCCCCACTTCGTCAGTTGCTGCCATTTGCCCCAGCTTCCCTCGGAAGAAAGGTTCTTCCCAATCCACTCCAGCCATCGATTCTCTCTATGCCTCAAGTGCCAGCTGGAAAAACAGAAGCCTCACCAAGCACTTGTCCTCTTTGGTCCTCACCCACAGCTTCAGGGCCACCTGCAGGTAAGAGTTCAGATCACTGCATCACGGCCCCCTGGCCCAGACCCACCTGAGGCTCTGCAAGGCTTGCAGCTTCCATCCCAAATGTACAGCTCTGGTTCCACACACTGCAAGTGGCCATGGACAATTTGTAAATTTACAGGTGTGGGTTTCTTGCAATAAAACTTTATTAAAAAGAGCAGACCACAGGTGGGATGTGACCAGTCATTTGCTGACCTCTAAGAACACTAATCCTTCCAGACACCCTGCATTTTCAGGCCCTCATTTGAGGAAACACTGCACATCTGGCCTTGCTAAGGGCTTCTCAGTATTTGTTCAAACACAGATCTCTGAGAAATTTTGATGTTGTATAGCTTTGTCTCTAAATTCCATTTTCTGAATCTGTATATAAATTTTCCTCACTGAAAATATTAAAACCACAAACTAACACTGCATCATACTCATGAGGATGGCTGCAACTCAAAAGGCAGACAGTGATGACACTGGTAAGGCTATGGAGAAGCAGACGCACAAGTACTGCTGGCAGAGGCATAAGACAGTTCAGCCACCTTGGAAAAACAGTTTGTTACTTTTGTTAAAAAACTACACACAAAACCTGCAATTCCCAGGTACACACCCAAGAAAACAGTAAGTATATTTTCAAACCAAATGATGTACATAAATGTAAAAGCATCACTCCTAGTAGCTCGAAGTGGAAACCATCCCAATTCCCATCAACTGATGATAAATTATGTGGTATGTCCACTTAAGAGGACTTTATTAAACCATAAAAAGGAATGAAATATAGGTTGACCATGGCTAATCCAAAATCCCAAATGCTCCAAAATTTGAAGTTCTTTGTATGTTGACATGACACCACTAGTACAGAACCCCAGACCTGACCTTACAAGGTATGAAAGGTCACAGTAGGGACAGTAGACATGCTGAGAGTACTGTATAAAATATACTATCTGTGCATGGTGTGCATAAAGCATCAATGAAAGTCATGTTTAGGCTTGGGTCCTATCCCTGAGATTATCCCCTATGTAGGGTAAATATTCTAAACTCTAAATCCAGAACACCCTGGTCTCCAGCATCACAAAGCTTCCTCAGCCTGGGTTGATTCACACTACAGATTTCATGGATGAACCTCCCTCAACAGTGTTACAGTACATGAAGAAGCCAATCCCTAAAGGCCACAAACTGAAGGGTTCCACTCAGTGTCTAGGCTGGACAAATCAAAGGCATGAGAAGTAGACGAGTGGCTACTTGGAGGTGACAATGGGTGGGAACTGTGAATGGGCTTGAGGGAGCTTATTTGGGAGATGGAAATGTTCTAAACCAGAATTGCGGTGGCATCACCCTTGGTGACTTTATGTGCTGGCCCCTCCAGGTGCACTGAGCCAGCCACTGAGTCCGGGCATGGTGGCGCATGCCTGTAATCCCAGCGCTGGAGAGGCTGAAAACAGGAGGATCAGTATGAGTCTGAGCTGTGTAGTGAGACCCTGTATCAAATATATAAAATTTTTAAAAAATTTGGAAGTGCATGTCTGTAATCCCAGACTCTTTGGAGTCAGAGCCAAGAGGATCATGAGCTCAAGACCAGGCTAGACCCTTTTTCAAAATAAAAAATACAACAGGCTTGAGATGAACTCAGTATGAAGAGCCCCCAAGTTCAATCCACAGTACCAGAAAAAAATTTTTTTTAAAGGTTCTTAAGAGGAAATTGTCCTCACAGCATGTTTCTGCTTTTCTGAATCAATACAGTAATCCAACATCCAAGGTTTCAACAACCAGAGTCTGAAAATATTAAATGGAAAATTCTAGAAATAGACAAATCATAAATTTTAAGATGTGTGCTATTCTGAATAGTGTGATGAAATCTCACATTTCCCTGCTTTGTCCTGCCTGGAACACAAATCATCCCTTCTTCTACTGTAACCACGGTGTATACACTGCTACGTGGCTGTCACCTACCTGTCAGCTCAGGTATCAAATCTTCTGGCCCTGTGTCTCCAAGTTTGCACCCTAATAAACCTTAGTTTACTTAATAATGCTCATAAAGCATAAGAGTGGCAGTGCTAGCAACTTTATTCCAGTACATTGTCATAATTGCTTTATCTTACGATTAGTTATTATTAATCTTTCACTATAACTTATAAATTAGACTTTATCACAGGTGTGTGCTAACAGGAAGAAATATGGTATACATAAAGCTTGGTACTGTCTGTCATTTCAGGCATTCACATGGTGAGGAGTCTCAGAATGCATCCCCGAGGATGAAGGAAAACTGCTACACTCCTCAACATTCTGTAGAACTCACACTTTGGGACAGCATCAGGCACTTACTTACTTACTTTCTTTCTTTCTTTTTTTTTTTTTCTCGTGGAACCGGGGATTGAACTCAGGTCTTTGCGCTTGCCAGGCAAGCACTTATTCTACTGAGCCGTCTCCCTGGCCCCTCAGGCACTTTCATGTGTTACCTTCTTTCACAAACATTGCTCAAAGGAAACTCAGGCTCTGCATAGATATTAACCTTGCAATGGTTACCCCTTGCAGTGGGTAACAGGGTTTGGCCTTGCATTTCATTCTCCCAAACTCAAGTTCAATATTGGTTCTGTTTCTCTATGGAGAGGGCCCAGGAAAGAGATCTGCTCAAGCAGCAGGGACATGGGGAGGATGTCCCCAAAAAACTTGTGCCTGCTTGGGAACAGCACACAGAGAAGGTCAGCAGGTCAGGGGCATGTACACAGAGCACGCGGAGAAACTGAGGGCCACTGCAGCTCTTTACAACGCAACCCACTGTCAACCACAGAATGCGAATGCCACACAGCAGAAAGGGCCTTATTGACCTCGGGCTGAGGTCCTGGGACTTTGGATTCCTCTGTAGCAGGACCAAGCCACCCCTGTCCTCCTGTCCACAGGTACAGCAGCTCTGCACCTGTCCCTCTGAGCTCTATGCAGAGCTGGCTGGTCAGGATGAGCATGGGGTGGGAGCAGCCACCTCCACTTTGTCCTCTGAATGTCACTCCACCTACTGAGCTGCAAATGAAAACAAGCGTGGGAGGGGTACTGGGGGTGGGGAGAGGACAAGCTGGTGGTGGCACCCTGGCCCTTTTCCTGAGAAGGGGTCACCGCTGATCAATGCCCTGCAAACACCTATGCTGAATGCACCCCACCCAGCACCATACTGGCTCAACACGCTGGTCCCAGAGCCTACTGGAGGGCAGGTGGCACTGAGAAATGACCACACCACATATCACCATAATATAATAATAAAAATTACCAGGGAATGCAGCTCAGTGCAAAAGTCCTGGATTCAATTCTCTGTACTGAAAGAGGAAAAAAAAGCCACTCTCCCCCAGGCTGATACTATAAACAATTAATTTTACTCTTACAAACCAGAATGCTCAATAGTGGTAGATCATAGCTACCGTATGCAGTACTTATTAAGCCCAATCACTACCACTGCTTGCTACAAGTACAATAACAATTATTCCCACTTTATAGGTGACAAGGATGTAAGTCTCAAGCCCAAGGTTAATAAGTGGGAATTCTTGCCATCTGGCCCAAGTCCCTTGGTCCTCATACTATGCCACATAATTTAAACCACAGTGTGGACATGGACAAGCAGAACCCATCCCTCAGCTGGGCTCACAGTGGGGCATTTGGGCTACGGCACCCTCAGAAGCCTTAACTGGTCCTTTCTAAGGCGAGGGCTCTGGGCTGGGGGAGAGTTGCTTGTGAGAGCAACATTTTTATGCCTGACCTTTCCCATCTGGTTTTAGCAGTCTCTTCCACAGGAACATATTTTCTGCCTCATTCTTCCATGTCATCATTGCACAATTCATGTACTGAAAAGCATGATCATACTGAAGAACGTTCCTCAAGGTATAAAAAGTAAAGCCATATTAATATGCTGAGCTGTAAAGTCAACAACCTCTGACTTTGCCAATCCTACGGATAACCCACTACTGTTATGGACTGCTGAACTATATTGGATCATTTTGCTGAATTCATGCACCTACAATATTTAAATGGCAATGGAATACTCATCTCTGACAAAACTAAACAAAAAGGGGACATAAATGAGGGAGCATTTTGTATCCGTATATACTAACTAGTTAGGATATATATACAGCTACTTTCTCTTAATTCAATGAGAAGAAAGATTTGTACTAATAGTGTTTGTGAACAGGATATCATGTCTGCATCTTGTACTATGAATAACTATTACAAAGACAACAATATGCCATGTATTACTGAAACTGTCCTATTAATTGGTATTGAAACTGACTCGTTGCTATTCGTTTCTCAATAAAATTAATAACAAAAAAAGAACATTTCACATGTTTCTCCTGTCTCTATTATACACTGTGCTGCTTTGCACATGCTTGGGCTGCATGTTCTAGTGCAGTCTTACACCAGGATAAACTTTCACAAAGGGGATGCTAAGTATGAAGCTTATGTGAAGCCCACAAGCTGGCAGTCATGGCTGAACTGGCCTCTGCTGCTCCACAGGCAAACTGAGAACTTGCCATCCACCTCTACTGAGGAAAAGCCCAGTGGCACACGGGTGTCATCTCAATACTCTGAGAGGCTGAGGCAAGAGGCTCACAAGTTCAAGCCCAGCCTGCGCAACTGAGTGACTCAGTGAGTGCTTCTCTCAAAGTGAACAGTAAAAGGAGAAGCGCTAAGGATGTACTGAAGGTTCAATCCCCAGGACTGCAAAATAAACCCTAAATGAAGAATACAGACTTCTGACGGCAAGCAGTAGCTGTGGAGGTGTTAACCATCGAGGGACCCCGGGGCTCAGCCCACCAAAATGAACCATCTACCATCTGCCCAAATTTCTACGTCCCTATCTTTCCCAGCCACAGGGAGCTGATCTACTACTACCCAATCTCCTTCCCCCAAGGCAAAGGCCTTTCTCCCCATGCCAGGACTATAGCCTCAGGTCCACTAGAGGCCCCTCATGCCAGACCTGGCCATGACCCCACAACTTGCCCTGTGGGTATACCCCACAGAACTTCTGCATGCTCTGCCTCTGTGGCCAGCCCCCAAATTCACAAATGTCCTCCCCTCACCCTCTGAGCTCACCACCCTGATGTCTATGGCTCCCTACCTCTCTCTCTCTTCTGGTTCCTGCTCCAAAGCTGCCACCTTACAGAGCCCCATCCTTAGCCCCAGACACTCTCAATTACTGTACCCTACCTTTGTTTCCTTCAGATATGCTTTCGACTCCAGGGGATACTTTCTGCTTCCATGAGTCTGTCCAATCTGTTCTACAAGGGTGAGCCTCTGTGCTGTTCAAGGTGCATGCCAGAACCCACACAGATACCTGGCTTGTGGTGGGTGCTCCCTATGGACGTGGGTGGAAGCTGCTCATCTATTGGGCACATGTTTCAAGTTCCCCACTGAGATTTGGATATACTACATCCTATGTACATTATGCTTTTCCCAAAAATGCTTAATTTAGGAACAGTAATTAGGCACACAGTAAAAATCACAGTAAAAGCTTAACAGGCACAGTAATAGCTTAGCAATGACCTACTGAGATGTTGACAATGAAAGCATATGATTTTTCATCAAAAATAAATTTCACGAGAGCACAGGCCTGGCAAGTGAGTGAGACGACCTGGGGCCTGCGGGATCCTGAACAGACCCAGAGCGCAGGACCGGCCAGTGAATGAGACAACCTGGGCCTGCGGATCCTCATTCGACCCAGGCTGCAGGCCCAGCAGAGAACCCTTCAGCAGAACTCCCTGCAAAGAGGCTAGAGGCAAGACCCACCCACCTGATTCAGGAGCAGAACATCTTCCCAGAGAGACACAAAGGGTTCAACTCTAACACCTGCAGCAGAAAGAAGTGGAGCACACAGCCAGAACCAAACAACACCCACCTGGAGGAATCTGAACTTAATAGATCCAGACCTGGTGCTAAGGTAATAACTCT